>NW_026068193.1:776513-789170 GCF_014885135.2 Alexandromys fortis
AAAAAAAAAAAAAAAAAAAACCCAACAACAACAAAAATGTTTTGAGAAAGGATTGGAAAATACATCATAGGAACCAAATAACTTAAACATCTGTTTGGCAAACGATCATGTTGCAGTTTTAGTAAATCTTACTATAATGCTATAGTAGCAATGCAGCATCTTTATAGTACATAATGATATATATAGGTACACATGCTCTAAACTCACATACACATATGAACTACATAGGATCCATACAGTTAAAATGGATTTTTTTCCCACTTTTCCCCTTCATAGTTCTGCCATTTGACCAGGTTTATCCAGCTCTAAACCCAGTGGTGCTGGGCCACAACCAGAGAGGTTCCAGGAACGTAGTTAGTCAGATGTCCTGCGGTGACTCAGGGTACAGCAGTTCTGAGCCAGCAGAGACGGCACCAGACCTGGAGGGAGCAGAGCATTGTCTCTGTACCTTCCACTCGTGTGACCTTGCAGGATTTCAGCCTTCTCATTCATAAAATGAGAATAATGCCAGGCGTGGTGCTGCATGCCTGTAATCTCGGCTCCCCAAGTGCCGAGGCAAGAGAATCATGAATTCCCGGCTAGCAACAAAGCAACAGCCTATTTCAAAAAATCGAAAACAAGAACAAAAAAACAACCCCTACCTCACGGAGTTGTTAAGAGGCTTGAAAACTAAAAGCATTCAGGAGTAGATGTCCAGTGTCGGTTGTGTTGGTTCTCCTCTCCTTCGCTAGGGGCAGTCGCCGCCCTGTCTTCTGCAGTCCTTCTACTGGGCGCAGTTAGGGTTGCTGGGTTTGTGTGGTCTCTCTGTAGACCAGGCTAGCCTCAAACTCAGAAATCCACCTACCTCTGCCTCCAGAGTGCTGGGGTTGAAGGGGTGGACCACCACTGCCTGGCTTACACACCTAAGGTTTTAAAAAGGAAGTTGCCGGGCCTGCTAATGACCACCACCTCCCCATCACCAGGATGTCACTCCGTTAGGTGACATCTACCTGGACATGGTAGTGTAACAGACATGGAGGGAAAGGGGAGGCAACTGGCAAAACAGAAGTCTTGTCCCCAGAAACTTTTTATTTCACCCTCCAGAGAAACCATGCCAATAAAAGGCCCAAATGCTGTTCATAAATGAGCTAAGGAAGGTGCATTATAAATAGATAGGCGAACAGGGAAAATGAATTTCATCTAGGAAAATATGAAATCAAGAAACAATTAGCGAGGGGCTAGAAACCTGCTGGGCAAAATCAGTTCTGAAGGAGGGAAACAGATGACCACAACGGCTGGGTGAAAACGGCTCAGAGGTGCGGGGCAAACAATGGCAGCCTAGCAATGACAAAGCGTCAAGTCAGTGACCTAGGCAAGGGGACCTGTACAAACGTCTTAGGAAAGCTGACGCCATTGTCTTAACTGTATAGATGAGGAAACCGTTTGCAAAAGGAGAGGGAGTGGGCGTCGGAACCAAGTCCCACGTGCCTCCACAAGGACATGCTTTCTTGGTGAGTGACTCCTGGGGCAAGCATGCTAGGTTGCTGACCTCTGTTCAAGCCAGTTATTATTTTTTCTGTGTAATCTAGAAAACTGTTTTCTCCTTTCAAGACCTGTTACCTTAGGCTTTTGAGCCCTCATACTTTATTTCTCCTGGCTGGTTGGGGTCACTTTGACTCCTATTTTATTTTGGAAGAGGTTAGGAACTCTCAACAAATTTGACCTATCTGAAAGAAGCATGCTTCTCTTTCAACTTTCAGATCAGTTCAGAACACATTTAGAGACCCAATTAGAGCCACTCAAATCTAACAATGCTTTGAAATCTAGCTATTGATTAGAAATGAGAATGTCAAGTTACCTTTGGCCAAACAATAAGCTCATTACAAGGCACTTCAGAGAGACTAGGGCATTCAAGACTTTGCTTTGATGACTTTGAAACGGCATGAAAAGGCAGCAGAATTAGTTACAGAGTGTTTACCTATCGAGTCAGAGACAAAGACAGCGGGAAAGCCACCGTATGGACAGACATTTGCAGATACACATACATATAAACTATTTCTCGGCCACAGGCCTGCAACCCTACCTCCTTAGGAAACTGAGGCAGGAGACAGTCAAGGTCATTTCACAGAGCACAATGATACTCCATCTCAAAAGAAAATGGTAAAGAGACTGATAAAGGTCTATGGTAGAGTACTTGCCTAGAATGTGCAAGACAAGGTTCAATCGCCACTATTGCAAAAATAAAATAAATGGAGAAGGGGGGAAAGAGAGGGTAACAGAATGCATGGGACATAAAAGCAGCAGTGGGAAGGGTGTAGGGTATTTGGGGGGGAACAAAGGGGTCAAGCAAGAGAAGGAAAGTGCAGCAGTGGGGAGGAGGATGACTAAGAAAGAATAAAAAAATATAACGTCATAATGAAACCCTTTACTATGTATTCTAACTTTTAAGAAAGAGTGTGTGTATGTGCGCGCGCGCGCGCACACACACACACACACACACACACACACACGTAGAAGCCTGTGAAAGCCAGAAGAGGGCATCATATTCCCTGAAACAGGAGTTAAAAGTGGTTGCCATCTGCCTGATGCGGGTGCTGAGAACCAAACTCAAGTCCTCTGAGAGGGCAAGTGCTCTTCCCACTGAGCCACCTGTCTCTCCAGTTCCTTGTGTGCTAACTTTAAGGTCTGATTTTAAAATATATTTCTGTACAGGATGATGGTGCGCTTGCTAATGGGCCTAACTTGTGCCCTAGTGCCTCTATCTGAAATTAATTGCTCAAGAGAAAATCTTGGAAAACGCTAGTTCAGCGAATGTTCAGCAAGGGGCACTGCTCTGCCCTAGAGTGTTGCCTTTCCTGCCTGCCAGCGTTCTGTGCTGGATTTGTATTTTCTCATTCCCACGCCTACCCAGTCCCTCTTGACAGCCATCACTTGGAGGATGCTGAGGACCTAGAGCAGTGCTTCTCAAGCTTCGAATGTTGTGACTCTTGAACATAGTCCTCACGTGTGGTGACCTCCAACCAGAAAAACATTTTTACTGCTACTTCTTAACTGTAATTTTGCTACTGTTATGAATCGTAATGTAAGTGTCTGTGTTCTCCGTGTTCTCCGATGGTCTTAGGTGACTCATGTGCACGGGTTGGAACTGCTGACCTCGAGTAACAAAAGCAAGACAGTGCACACTTTCTACCTGCTTGCTGATAATCTTCGTTTCTACAAACCACTCTCCTTCACAGTAATAGCTGATAAAAGATATTTGGCCCCCACGCCCACCATACATCAGACTTCCCCCGATACAAAGGATAGTGGTTATAGCCACAAGTTTCTAAGACATTCCAAGATCCCATTAATATGAAATTGGGAATGTGTGCGAATCTTTTTCACTTATTAATTCAACAAAAAGACATTTACTTAATGCATAGTTGTTCTTGGTTTCTCGGATATGAGAAAATAAAAATTGTTACATTAAAAATATATGAGAGAAAGAGAGAGAGAGGGTGCGTGTGTAGAGGTCAGAAAGGCCAACTTTCAGGATTTGGTTTTGTCATCCACCAGGAGGGCTCCAGAGAACAAACTCAGGCTGTCGAGCTTGGTGGCAAGTGAGCTTATCCACTGAGTGGGGACAAATTAAAACAAACAAATACAGCCAGATTCTGGATGTCACAGAACTTTATTCTAGTGGAAGGAATCGGGGAGATAGACAATAAAAAACAAACACAATCGAGTAAAATTTACATTGTGTTAGAGAAAACTTAGGAAGGTTATTGAACAAAATACATTCACAGGCTTGGGGGTTGGCCAGTTGGGAAGGGAGTGGAGGGAGGGCATTAGGTTGAGTGTGGATCTCACCTGGAAGGGGCGATCTGCAAAGGCCTGAAAGAACCGAAGGTTTGGCTCAAGCACAAAGCTGGGGAGGAGTAATTTCAGTAGACAGGACAGCCTAGATTGGGGCCCTGGGCCGCGTGACGTGCGTGACAGAGCAAAGCCTTGTGACTGAGACAGGCAGGAGGTTACCCAGTGAATGAGTTTGCCTTTTAACTTTCGGATCCAGGGGGCGTTCTGGCCTCCTCTGCCTCCTGTGGCTATTCCTCCTCCCTTTAAAATGCTTTGTTTTTAAATTTAACTAAATTTTAACAACTTTATTGTTAAAAATTCCACCTTACTCCCCTCCTCCTCCATGCCCAGGGCCTTGTGCGTGCAAGGCAGGTGCTGTACCTCTGACCTCCAGTCCTTGAAGGTGGTTTCCAAACTTTTTTTATGAAGCTCAAAGTGAAGGTAATTTACTCTTTAAAGGTACTAACATGTAAATGTTCAGAGTAGGTACACAGTAGTAGTTATATAGAAGATTTTGAAATGAGAGAAAAGAGGGGGACTCATTTGCTTGAGTAACCTGAGGGGATAAGAACCTATCCTTCAAATACCTGCTATCTGCTTTGGGTTTGTGCAGGGCTATTGAAAACAAGGCATGTGTCTATGCGGCCACACCGAGGCAATGTAGTACCAGTTAGTAATTCCTGTTTTCTATTTATCCCCGACAATTTACCTGTGTCGGCCCCTTCAAGTCTTCTGTAGTGATCTGAACTGCAGTTTTTTCCCGTTGGTCTCTTCCACCCCCAGGTCACATCCCTGGGCAGCATGAGGTCTGAATAGCCATTCTGGCCTCTCACATTCTACTATCTGGTCAGTGATACGGCTCACCGTCTAGAGCCTCCACGGGGACCTTGCTCCCACTGAATTATCCCCACGCACCATCTCAGCCACTTGGATGTCAATGTGCTCCCGTCATCTTTGGTTTACTGAGGTGCTGGTGCCTCTTCCTGCCTCAGCCCCAGCTGTGGATCACATTAAGTTCTTTTGGGGACTCCCACCCAGACGTCCATGAACATCTTAGATGCTTCTTCCCAGGAGTCGCTTGCTCTCCGGGCCTCTTTCTGGTGGGAAGCTCAGAGCCCACCGAGGAGTGCCTGTTTTACAGTGACTTTGAAGATGTCTCCCCGGGAACCCTGGAACTCCCTGGATCATCACTTAGCACCCTTTGGAAAAAAACAGTTTCAAGACTTCTTCACTGGGTACCGCCCCGCCCTATATGAGCAGATTAATACAGTTTCACTTGGCACTGGTCTGCTATTTCCAGTCTTCAAATCCTAAAAATGCAAGTATACTTTGACCGTTCAATAGTCCATAGTGCTGGAACTGGGGCCTCACAGCAGCTCACGTCACTGACTGGTGACACCTGTGGCCTGCATATCTGCGGTGTAAACAACCAAGTGTGAACCTAGAGAGACTCCAGTCTGCAAAGGGAACTTTCTCTGTCTTTGGATGGGCAGATCACAATCTAGGCACTGCATCTTCCCTTTCAATCCAAAACTCACTCTTCTCCTTCTCCTGCTTCTGATTCTCCTCCTTCCCCTCCACCTCCTCCTCCTTCTCCTCCTCTTGCTTCTGATTCTTCTTCTTCCTCTAAGATTTACTCCTTTGGCTTGAGATTATAATTATTTAAATTATCCTGCTAATTTAATTCACAGCTATCAAGGTCAGAGACACAATGGAGCTAGCCACTCCATGAAACCACCCACGCGGTCATTAGCATCACCTACACAGATCTTTCTTTGGGATATTGGTACTAAGCTTGCTTTCCTGTTGGGTTATTAACACTCCACCTTCCCAACCAGTGTCTTCCCCTTCCTCCCGTGAGTGGTGCAAGACCAACTGGTACTGCTCTGAGACCTGGGAGCATCAGCTGGCAATGAGGACATCAGAAGTCTTTCCTGCTCATGTCTTGAATATGGAATTTCTTTACCATCCATGATTCCAAGCAGTACTGTTCTTGATCCCTCTTAATCACGCCCACTCACCATTCCAGGCCTGGGCAGGGAGGGAAAGAGGGATGGGATGGCAGTCAAGAGGGTTGTCTCTCCCCTATTCCAGTCTCCCTCTCCTGTCACTGATTTCTGACCAGGCTGTCGATCCTATCAGGGGTCCATAAAGCTGGGAGGACTCTGGCCCGAGAGAGGGGGGTAGGGGTTAGGCAAACAGGCCAGGGAGGCAGTTGGTTGAAATTTAACCACAATATTCTTGGTCTCTATTGTTTTGAGTGAGGCCCAATATTTCCACAGCAGGATTATAGGATCTGATTAACCATGTTAGACAACAATGCTGAGCTGGGATGGGCTTCCCCTTCCAGCTGCCAATATGAAAAAGTAAATATAACCCCCAGATTTCAGAAGAGACTCCCAGAGCCCCCAAGTTCTACTCCCCAGTTCCCCCAGCTCTGCCACTGCTTGGGGCCCCAAAGTTCAAGGAGGTAGAATGGTACTGCATGCTCCTTTAACTACTGGCCCTTGGCCCAGCGGACAAGTAATCCTGGCACAATCTTCCCAGGTGAGTCAATGGCTGTGTGCTCCCCACACCCTGGAGTTCTTTTAATGCCTCTTCCGGGTTCCCCTGGTAGGTTGGTCTGATTCTCAGAAGTCCATGAGAGTCGAGTGCCCAGAGGCCAGCACTCATTCACAATGGTCCAAGGTTGTAAAAAGCCACCAAAGGTGTTGGGGTCCAGGCGGGAATACTGAGTGGGAGTGTGGGAGTAAACATCTGGTAAAGTGCCTCTGGTACCATCTAATGACCCGTGTGCAGGGAGGTGGAAGCACGGAACTGGAGGACACGCGAAGGACTGCCATGACGACGGGGTCTGTGTGAGGGTCCCCAGCCCTCGCGCAGACAAGCTGCCTCACACTACTCTCAATGTTCTCCCTCAAGGAGCATCTTCTGAGACCTAGGGCAGTGGACCACAGAAGGGACCGAGAGCAGCAAAGAAACTTGAACTTGAGTATCATACAATATCCTTGGGGTCAACAACAGGGACCCCTCCAAGGCAACATCCTCCTTTGCTGAGGTGTCTCCTGTATCTAAAGGCCTAGTGTGATCTCTTCCAACTTTTCCAGGTAACAGGGACTAGTAACCATGGCTGATGGCTTACTTACAACATGCCACTTACTCCTTTTGAACAGGCTCCTCTCACACCTAAGAATATTACAAAAGACAAATTACTTAGAGAACTTAGAAAAATACATTCTGATTGCTTAAAAGACTCTCATCATAGCTATTCCTTGAGTGCTTACTATGATATCACTGCAGTGACATTTTCCAGTTAGAGTCAAAAACTCTTCCCACGTGAAAAGAGGAAAACCAAGCCCATGAGAAAAGTGTCTGCTGACACAGGTTACATTAATAACACGGTGATGATGGGGTTAGCAGAGGCTAGCTCACATCAGGATGAAGTTAGAGGAGTTAGGGTCCCCTGCACTCTGTGGAGCAAATCTTTGTAGTTTTAGGAGGAGGAGAAAATAAAAGACTAAGCAGAGAAAGGGAACATCGTCCCAGGCAACATCAGAATGACGGAGAAAGAATCAGTCCAGGGGAAGGGAGGAGGAGGGGTGCAATTCCTCCTAATTACCATCCCCACTGCCATCTTTGCAGCAGACACAGGTGCCCCTGGGACTCTCCTGATGGGTCCCACCTGTAGCAGCTGCCCTAAGGGCTTGGGAGATGGGGGGGTTAGATGAGCAAGGGGTGTCCTCCCCCAGAGCCCAGGATGAACCCTGCAGCCCCGCAAAGATCCTGGTCTAGCCTGAACTCTGCCAGTCTGGAGCACGGAAGCACAGAGCCATCTCTTTACCACCGTGGGATCTAGGAATTCCAGGGACGACGAAGAGAAGGTGGCTCCCTTCTTTCCAGTTACTTCTCTCTCCCTTGGAAACACCCCTGGACTGGGAGGCTGGCTCCTGGTGTCAAGAAAAAGGAACGACGCTGGTGGGATTTTTCAAGACCCAGCTTGGGATCTGCTTGTAAGGGCCGCTGGGAAACACCACGAGACACCAGGTAAGGGGCTTCTACCCAGCTGAGGTACAGAGAGGACATCTCCTTCAGCAAGGCGTGACCCGTGATATCTGACCGGTCCCTAGCTTCCTGCGGGGAATCAACCAGCAAGGCCAAGTAGGCCTCGCGACCTAGGTGGCGCTGTTTCTCTACTTTTTAGGTCCAGTTGTAGCAAGAACTTCCTCGAGGTACCAAGCCCTGCTCCTGGCTTGCTGGCTTTCTCGTGTAAACCACCTTATATTATTTTTTTTTCTAAAAATACTCCAAAGCAATTGAAAGAGTCCCTTCTCCCACCAGCCAGCCCTGGCCCCAGCCCCGGCCCCGGGGAGCGGGCGGGTAGGCGGGGAGGTGGGCCACTGCTTTATTAAACACAGGGAAAACTAATATTTACGGAATAAAATTTATGGAGCAGCCACGAGAATTCGACCCTTTTATGTGCATGGGCAGTGGGGGTTGGGCCAGGCTGGGGGCCTCAGGGAGGGGCCCAAGCCAGGGGGCAGGGCTGGAATAGAGCCTGGTTAGGCCAATTTGTCAAAGCGGGGATTTCCCTGGAGTTGCCCTGGGATGAATGATTCTCAAACACCACCCTAGCTCAGGGGTAAGGGTTTCAGTGATGCCTGAGCCAGGGCCTCTGGCGGTAATGCTTCCCCAACAACATCTGAGCAATACACCCAAGGCAGGAGCAGCTTTTAGGAACACAGAAGACTAGGCACCCTCTTTTGAGAGAGTCCCACAATCTCATGAAAAAATGAACAAAATTATGTTTGGGGAATTTTCCTTGTAATTTTAGGGGATTCGTGATTAAGAATGCCTGCTGGAGGCTGCCATGGGCAGAAGGATCAGCCAGCACAGGACACAGAGCTTCGCTGCGGTAACACCGGAGGTGTGGCCTCAAGGAGGGAGCCACAGCGGGAGCCCACGCGGCTCCTCAGGGGCTCCTGCCTGGTGAGTCTGCACAGAGGAGAGCACCCTGCTTGACGGCACGGTCCAGGATAGAGGTGTAGACTGTGAAAGACTGCAAGAGGATGCTAAATCTTTCTGAAAGATTTTCAGTCAAGTATCTAATAACTGTGACTGGCTGAGGTGTTCACTAGCTCTACCTGCCGCTTACCAGCTGCATGACCTTCAAGACTAGGTGTCCTACCAGGTTACTGTCTCCTCTTCAGACGATGCTGTGAGGTGCTCATTTGGACAGACTACGTAGTATATGAACTGCTCGATAACAGCTAGCCGCTTGTTACCACCGTTCTAACTGTTGCAGGAATCAGTGCTTTAGCCTGGCTTGTGTGAGCCTGTCTCCCTGGACTGACATCTGGGCAGAGAGATCAGTTTCAGGGAGAGAGGGAGGAGACATGGATTTGAGGAAGCCCTCCAAAGCAAGCACACAAAAATGGCTTCTGCATCTGCCCTCCCCTTACCCACCTAAGTGCTCCCAGTGAACATCTGAGTTCACGTTCCACTGCTTTCAACCCAAGTTCAAGTTTCAGATGGTCTTACTCTAGAGGAAGACATGGTAGAGAAGGTCAAGATGCTATGCAGACAAGCCTGGGTGCCCGAGAGTGACTTTTGGGTTCTGTCTGTCTTACATAACCTTTTCTTGTTTTCAGACGAGATCTTATTCTGTGGCCCAAGCTGGCCTTGAACTCAAAGCAATCTTCTAGGGCATCCTAGCCTTACTACATTTTCCTACTAGACACTGGTTCCTACTAGAACCAGTTATGTTCTAGACTAGGACTTTTGGGGTTCCTCTCCCCTAGCACCATAGCTATGCTTACTACATTATTTAAAGTAAAGAAAGAGAAGTCAGATTTAGGGGTGTGACCTACTAGGCAGAGTCCTCACCTAGCATGCAGGAAGCTCTGGACTTGATCTTCAGCCCTGCAGACACCAGGTGTGCTACACACACGCTTGTAATCCTAGGACTTAAGTGCGGACAGGAGGACCAGAAGTTCAAGGCCATCCTCCTGTTTAGAGTTCAAGTCAGCACACTGCCTTTAATCCCAGCACTTGGGAGGCAGCCTGGTCCACACAATGAGTTCCAGGTCAGCTGGGGCTACACAGTGAGACCCTGTCTTGGGTTGGAGGGGGTGGGGCTGCAGAAAGATAAAGACTACACCCCCCCCCCACACACACACACAGAGCAAGAGTGAGAACAAGAGAGAGAGAGTCGGATTCCCTTTCTCCCACCCCTGGGACCTGATGTCACCCCTAGTACTTGCAGTCATTTGTAATTTTTATCAGACACTATGGTTTAACCTGTTCTCTGTGCTTTAGAAGGAGACAGAAAAAACACACCCCAGCCTGACAGACAACAGTAGCAGTCTGTCTTGTGCCACCATGGAGAGTCCCCACGACCAAGGTTTCTAACTGACTGACTGCCGGCCACATCAGAGATGCTGATGACTGACAGCTCAGACACGACCCAGAGACAACCAGCGACTGTGGGTGAGAACAGGTTAGAGACCACACACAGGCCACCTCAACAGCAGGGGAGCGTGAGTGCCCTTTATTCTGTTGTAGGAGAAAAGGGTTTTCTGAGGGACATGTGTCTCTCTACAGACCTGCTTTACTTGAGTTCACACAGGGTACTAGTTCTAGAGAAACAACTTCACTTGTGGATGGATTGCCAGTGGCAGTGAGTTGGAGCCGGAGCCACGCTTCCACAGGTGAGAGAGCTTCCAATCAGGAGCTGTCAACACAAATGCTGGTCCCTGACTGCAGCTCCATTGTGGAACGCCCTGCTGTGCAG
The DNA here is from genome assembly GCF_014885135.2 of Alexandromys fortis. NCBI lineage: Eukaryota > Metazoa > Chordata > Mammalia > Rodentia > Cricetidae > Alexandromys > Alexandromys fortis. The sequence continues at coordinate 787,117 of NW_026068193.1, forward strand.
CTTTGTCCCAGATGATGCTGGGAAGCTGCTCTGCTCTTCTCAGTGGCAGAGACACGGCAGGCAAGTCAACTGAAGAGTCCTCTCAGCTTCTTCCTCTTGGACTTTGCCAGCTGAGGTCTCTGCGCAGGGCCTGAAGCACCCTAGAGGAAAAGGAATCCCAGATAATTGGAGTTTTGAAACATATCTCTCATGACTCCTGGCTGGTATGAAGCCTTCTTAAAGTATCTGATGTCGATGTTGTGAGGTCTATTTTAGGAAGTGCTATAAGATTCTAAGTGCGCATGTCCCTCATGGGCCATCACCGAAAGTAAAGTATAAGGGGGTGGGGGGGTCAAGGTTCATCATTCAGCTCAAGAATGGCAGGAGATAGCAAGGGAGGATGTGGGAAAGCACAGTGCTCTATGACTTGGCAGCAGCTCACAATCTCTCAGACTATCAAGGCATTGTCAACCAGGCAGCGGCTGCAGAGACCATGGCTGCAAGGTTCCAGGTGCCAGCTTCTCTCATGTGTGACTCACCAGGGGCTCAGGCTCAGGCTCTGAGAGAGCTGGAGTGGATGACACTGGCTGTTCGAGCTGTTTCAGAAGCTGGCTATCAGTTCCTTGAGAGGTGGGGCTGCCTGATGTCTGTGTCTCTCCTGAAATCAGAAAAATCAACAAAAGACTAGAGAAATGCCTACTCTCAGGAGAACAGAAGCATTCACTAAGCATTCGGACGAAGGGCAGAGTTTGCTATTAATATATTAACAGATTGAAGGAGCCACCTTCCAGCTGACTTTAACCCTGTTCCGATGAAGACTCCCAAGCCCACTTCCAGCACGTAGGTTGTTTCTTTGACTCACAGAAGCTGAACAAATCTCTGTGCATCCCCGGGATGAATTCTCTGGCTAGTTCTCTTGTTAACTCCTAAGCACCCAGGAGTTATGTTCTGTGGTGAGTTACGTGTTCTGTGTCTGCACTGACCACATGGCTACGGAGCACTTGAAATATGACTAAGCTACATACGGAAAAGAAGTTTTAATTTTATTTAGTTTATATTCATTGAAGTGTAAATAGATGATTTGGTTAGAACTGCTAAGCTCCAACTCTACTCCAAGCAGACCAGCTGTGACTGGGCATACTCACCAGAGCCTTGACGCTTCTGCCCGGCTTGTATCTGCTGTTTGGTGACTGCCACATAGAGATTCTGCAGACTCAAGGCAAATGCCCTTCCATCACCAACAGTGCACGCCTCTGGCAATTTCTAGAGGAAAGGTGACATTGTCACTGGTCTGCCTGGCTAGAGAAAAAAGAGCTGATATCCCACTGACAGAACTGCCATCAACCCCAAGCAAATCTGTATGAAGAAGTATGATCCGATCCAGGGCTTCCATTTGAAAGCCTGCGGCCCACTGTTGGCACAGGGACTTCCCATGCACTCTCTTCTGAAGTCACTCTGGTGTTTCCTCCAGTCATGAAATTAATTGTGCTTTACTGTGAACACCCCATGGGCCTCTGGTCTCTTTCTTCTTACGTGATAACCTCTTGGGGCGTTGTTTTAGGAAACAATCTTCCTGGGCTGGGGGTACAGTTCATTGACAGAGTACTTGCCTAGCATGCACAAGTCCCTGGGTTCAGTCCCCAGGAGCAGCACCATACACAAAGGACATTAGCTGTCCTAAGCATCCTTGAACATCCAGTTTGCTGCCTTAAGTAAGTTTACTCCTGAATTTCCACAGTAGAGGAAGAAAAAGAATGAAGTCCAGAAGGGGGAAAGGAATAAAACGGGGACAATGGAGCTACAGTGAAGCCCTATCTCGGAAAAAAAAAACAAAGCAAAAAATAAATGATGGTGGCACGATGTCAGTCAGCATTAGATGTAGACCAGAATAATCACACAGAAAACTATGATAATTACAACACTGTTTGGCTGATGGCTCAGGCATATTCCTGTCTAGCTCTTACATCTTAAATTAACCCATTTTTATTAATCTATGTATCACCATGAGGCTGTGGATTACTGGTAAGGTTCTGGCATATTTCTCCTTTGGAGACTATATGATGTCTCCTTAATTC
>NW_026068193.1:789518-864514 GCF_014885135.2 Alexandromys fortis
AGTGGGGTGATACTTCTCCCAAGGGGGTGGGAGTTTTTTGAGGAGTAAAAAGTTCCTCTTTTACAGTCCATTGACATAAAGACACATATAGCACATAGATGCTATTGTTGTAAGGAGGGGGCAACTTGTTTGTTTCCCAGCTGCCCAGAAATAATCACACAGAAACTGTATTAATTAAAACACTGCTTGGCCCATTAGCTCTAGCGTCTTATTGGCTAACTCTTACATCTTAATTTAACCCATCCCCATTAATCTGTGTATCGCCACATGGCTGTGGCTTACTGGGTAAAGTTCCACCCAGCTCCAGAAAGACTACATGGCTTCTTAGTCCACTTCCTTTCTCCCAGCATTCAGCTTAGTTTTCCCCGCCTAGCTCTGTTCCCCTATAGCTCTGCTATAGGCCTGAAACAGTCCCTTTATTTATCAGTGGTAATCACAGCACACAGAGGGAAATCCTACATCATGTTATCATTTTTTAAATAGATTTTTATTGAGCTCTGCATTTTTCTCTGCTCCCCTCCCTGTCTCTCTCCTCCTCTTCAACCCTCTCCCATGGTCCCCATGCTCCCAATTTACTCAGGAGATCTTGTCTTTTCCTACTTCCCATAGATGCTATCTTTGCATTCATTTGCTTATGCATATACACAAGCACACATGCAGAGGTCAGAAGACAACCTGTGGGAGGTGGCTCTCTCCTTCCGTCACATGACCTCTGGGATGGAACTCAGGTCATGAGACTTCACAGTCAGTGCCTTTATCTACTAAGTCATCTTACAGGCTCCATAAATAGATTTTGGTAAATCTGTGAAGTATAATTTCCTGAGAGGGGTGATTAGGAAAAGTTGAAAGATTCCTTAAGGAGATGAAAATGACATGAGAGCTGAGATCTGCTCTAATTGCATGACCTTCGCCACAGGACAGGCTGTGGACACGTTCTCAGCTACCCACGTGCCTAATTCTCTTTTCAGCTAAACTGAACTGAAAAAAGGACTGAAGACAGAACTAATGCAATAAGAATGTGATGAGAGTGTGGCTTCTGGTGGTCTCAAATCTAGCTGTATTTCAGTCCTGGAATGGGTCCAGAAAGTACTTTGTCTGTCCCTATGCATGCCAACAATGATGGGTCCCAGGCAAACTGAGAAGGTCCAGAAGAGTAGTTAGGCCGAAAGCTTTCATGAGAAGTAACCTTAAATTCCTCAGCCTGAACATAATAGCTCATGTCAAACACCTTTCCTGTGCTTTAAGAACTTTTTCTTTATGGTGCAGGGCACTGAACCCAAGGCATCACATATGCTAGGTGATGTTCTACCACTGAAGCTAAGGCCTCAGCCTGACATCATTTCTGAAGCCCACTGTGGGGAAAGAACGAAACAGAACGTGTGGGAAGCAGTGGAGTGGGTACAGGATCACTGGGGTTATAGTTAGCCTCCTTGAGTGGGACAGAGGTTAAGAATCTGCTGATCCACAGGGGATAAAAAACATTTCATCTTATGGCAGCCTCACCTCCATGAAGACCGCCTCAGGCTTGGACTTTCTTTCGCCTTACTGCAATATAACCTAGGTTTCAATAAGACTTGGACTTTCACTGGTAACCATGGACAACAAATCAGGGAGCCTAGAGTCTAAACTTTGCCTCCAGCAGTAATCCCAGCGATTATCATACAAGCCATCTTCAGCAACACTCCCTGAGGAGTGACCTGAAACCGAAGGCAAAGCAGCAAACAGCGCCTCTACTCTACCTCTCGACTAGACTCAGCTCTCCCAAAAGATAGCCCTCTACTAGATGGGCAGCAGACCCTGGCAGCAGAGAGAACAAGAGGTGCTCTCCTTCCTTCAGTGTCTGGGTTCTTTGTTCAAGGAATGTGTCTCTTCTTGGGTCATTCCCATATGATTTATTGTGCACAGTCTGTACAAACAGGCTTGGCAGATACAGGCAGCCAGTGGTTACTGACTGATGCCCTTTCTAGGGAAGGAAACAGACTCATTTTCTAGGCTGACAGTTATGCAGCTTGTGTCTTTAACCCATAAATGAAGTGCTAGAAGTAAGAGCCATTCAAGCATTGGCTACCCTGGGCCTAAATCCAAGTCTAGAACCTAATCTTGGTCCGTCCTCTCTTCTTCCCGTTCAGAGATGTGGTCCTGCAGTGGCCAGTGGTTATCCTCTCACACCTCTAGTCTCAGGAAAGCACTAGCGATACCAGCCATGACATTTACTAAATGCCCACTGGTGCATTGCTCTAAGCATTTTAAATATTTACCCAATTTTTATTTTTTTTTATTTTTTTTAAAGATTTCTTTATTTATTATGTATACAACATTCTGCCTCAATGTATGACCACACGTCAAAGGAGGGCGCCAGATCTCAGTACAGATGGTTGTGAGCCACCATGTGGTTGCTGGGAATTGAACTCAGGACCTTTGGAAGAGCAGCCAATGCTCTTAACCTCTGAGCCATCTCTCCAGCCCTTTACCCAATTTTTAAATCTTCTTCATTACCATTTTTCTGTCACCTAGAAGAGCTTCTCACCTGCTGGGAGCTCAACTGTTTGTGAATGAATGGAAATGGGGGGCACTAGTATAACCCCATTTGACTAAGACAGTCAACCACAACTAGGAAGCAGAAGAACAGAGTGGAGTTATAAGCAGTCTGTCTTCGGGATATAAACAAAAACCACTACTTACTTACTTCTCTGAATGGCAGATTTAGTCAAAATGGAAACCAAGACTTTATCAGAATCACAATCCACAATCTCTTACATCATAGTTTATTTGTTATCATTAAGATGACAAAAAAAAAAAAAAAAGAACAGATAAAAAAGAATGTGGGAAGTAAAAGCAGCAACTGGTACAGACTGGAGCCCTTAAGGCTGGGCCACCATAGCCTATTTACAGTGGCTCTCTGGCGTGACTGAGTCCCTGGGCATCCTCTCAGAATAGCCAGAGAAGAGAGTTATGTGGCCACCTGAGTTAGGAAAGGAGCGACATTAGCTCCCAGGACAGGACAATGGTAGGGGCGAGGTGGGGCAGGCCACAGAGATCAAAGCGAGAATGCTGGAGTTGGAACTAAGCAAAGTAAATAGTGTCTCCTTCTGAAAGTATGCTAGCCAGGAGCACCGTGTACCAGCATAGAGCGGGTCACTGCCCAGAATGGCAGGGCAAGAAGAGTCAGGTGAGCCTACTGCATTACCTGTCCATCTGATTAGCCCAGAGACAATTCAAGCCAGGGAAAAAGTGACTGGGATTATAGATAGCAGGCAGGCATTGCAGGAGGAGGTGCAGGGGATGGAAACCTCAGTCTTCCCTCCTCAGAGCAGATCTGAGTCAACAACACAGCCAAAAATAAAAGTCCTACCTTTGAGATTCACATTTGCATGTGTGTGACAGGCAGATATTTTTATTTGGTTTTGTGTTTCAAGTAATATGTAGTAACAGACTTATAAATCAGTGGTGACAGGAACTCAGAGTCCTGAAGAAAAAAAAAAGCCTCAGAAGACCCTAAGAGAGACATTCATGGATCTAATCTACATGGGAAGTAGAAAAAGACAAGCTCTCCTGAGTAAATTGGGAGCATGGGACCATGGGAAAGGTTAGAAGGGAAGGGGAGCTGCAGGGAGGGGAGCAGAGAAAAATATAGCTCAATAAAATCAATTTAAAAATTTAAAAATAGATAAATATATAAATAAATAATTTGAAAAAGTTTAAATTTAAAAAACCTCAGAAGTGGTGACATCAAGGTGAGCCTTGAACGGCAGACTGTGAGCACAGTGGAAATGTGTGAGGTACGAAAGTGTGAAGAGATGGGTGTGTCGTGCAGAGTGCAACCAGAGAGCTAAGCTCATGCCCACTGGATTGCAGCCCACTTTCTCTGAATCAGGATCATGCCCATGGAGGCTTCCTTGTGCTTCATGGTTGGCTTTCTTATTTGACAGTGTTTGCAATAGCTTCCTTGGCACCCAAGTAATACTGAGACAATGATGTGGACCCAACTTCCTCCAGGTCACACTTTTAGATTTTCTGTTACACTTATTTCAGCTCCTAGTCCTTCTTCATTACTGACTTTAATAGACACAGCACTGCATAACCTCATCATCCATGCATAATCCTCCCTTTGCCAATGTAAAACTTTACCAGCCACTGTATAACTCTCCCATCAGCCACTGCATAACCCTCCCATCAGCCACTGCATAACCCTCCCATCAGCCACTGCATAACCCTCCCATCAGCCACTGCATAACCCTCCCATCAGCCACTGCATAACCCTCCCATCAGCCACTGCATAACCTTCCCATCAGCCACTGCATAACCTTCCATCACCAACAAGTGTTTACCCTCCTGAGATAGTTCATGAGGGCACTGACTCTGGTTTAAACCTTATCAGAAACTTTGGAAAAACCAAAGTGACAGAACCTCCAGATTTCCTTTTCTTGTCCCTTGTTGCAGCCCATTTTGGGGCCCACTTTCTTTTGTGGTCTCTCCCACCTTCATCAAGTCCAAAACACATACCCAATGGTGAAGAAAGTCAAGGATTCCTAGAAGGATTTGTTGGCAAGATCCCAATGGGTACTTGCACCTGAGGTAAGTGGTCTGCTCCCCCATTCATTCTTCTGAGATGATCCAGAAAAGAAACCTGCAGAGTCCCACGAAAGGTTCACACTAACACACAGCTCCCCCTGGATAAGTAGCTCTGTCTAAGGACAGATCTAGTAGATAGAAAGACAAGGAGAAACAAGCTAACAGAACCCTCCATCCTCCTTTGGGTTGCTTCCCAAAACTAGCATAGTTCCAAGGTCCAGGGACTAACTCTCACCCTGTCACAGCCACCAAGTCAGGTCCCCAACATGTGATTTCTCTAAAGGTAAGAAATTCTCGCTGTCTCCCACAGAGCCCAGGCCTCTGACTGGGACTCTGGAGACACTCTCCACTAGCTTCCCTTAGAGACAAGTAACAGCATCAGGAAATTCTTCGAAGGCTTTATCCGCGAAAAGGATTGCCAAAATAACTAGATGGGAACGTGACAAATGATTTAGAAGCATCTAATGAGAAAGTCTCTTCAAGAAGCATGACCCCACTACCAGCCTAGTCAAGTCTAAAAAATACTGACATCTATTAAGGAGCTCAGACTGTGCAGGTGCTGCCCTCTTGAGGTTTACACTCTAGAGAAGATCAACAACAAACACAGGGCTAATTTCATACTCTCAAGGGCTGGCAAGATGGCTCAGCAGGGGAAAGGCACTTGCCCCCGAGTCCAATGGCTTGAGTTCAATGCCCAGAACCTACATGGTAGGAGAGATGCACCTTCCACAAGTTGTCCTCTGACTTCCACATGGGTACCATGGCATAACTGTCACCCTAAATTCTCTCTCTCTCTCTCTCTCTCACACACACACACACACACACACACACATATACACACACACTGATTTACTTTATTATTTGCGTGTGCGTGCGTGTGTGTCTGTGTGTGTGCGTGCACGTGTGTCCATGCCCCCAAAGGTCAGAAGAGGGTGTCAGATTCCCTTTAGGTGAGTTACAGGCAGTTGCTTGCAGCCAGCTGACATGGGTGCTGGGAACCCTTGTTCAATTCTCCGGAAGAGCAGCAAACTCTATTAAGTGCTGAGTCATCTCACCAGCTCTATATAGTTTTAAATAGAGATCAAGGAAGGTGTCATGCAGTACATTTCAAAAAAAAAAAAACTCTACATGGATGTGAGAGAGTAAACCATGCGGTTGAGTTCCTTCCGGTTTTCCTGGAATGGTCCAGTTTAAGCTTACCATCTAATTATTATTAGAGCCTCGACATGAATGACAAATTGGGTGGTCACCCTGCATGAGAGGACGCGCACGGCAGGCACACGGCTATGTCCTTGTGTTCACTAGAAACGTGATGTGACGCAGCAGAGGCTGACGTTCAGAAGGGTCACTCTGAGTGAAGAGAGAGAAGAGAGCTGCTTAGAGGCTGCACGTATGGCGGATGTGAGCAGAGCAGGCAGGCAGATTCGGAGTGAATTTAAAAGGGTGGCGCACACACCTTCCATCTGATGGACCAAGTGTCACGTGACAGCAGTCAGACACAGGGCAGATATAACAGGAATGATCCAGAAACCTAAACTGAAATCCCTAAGTGAAAGGTAAGCTAAGGCTGGAGCATAGCTCAGGGGTAGAATGTTTGTCTAGCAGGATGAAGCCCTAAGTTCTATCCGCAGAAATGTATAAGAAACAAGAAAAAGGAAGCAATCTGAGCTGACTGCTGGCCCACAACACCCATCTTCTACATTTAGTATCTTGTTTCAAGAAAGCAGGGGAGGGGAAGAGGACAGAGGGGATGGAGGGAGGCTGAGACTCCAATCAATTAGAGAAGATAGCCATTACTCCAGAAATGGCTGTTCTTCCCCTTGCCGGGCACACTGGGGTGGTAGTGAGTAGCTCAGGGTGGCATCACGTGGGTTACGATGTGTCAGGGACTGACTTGGAATTCTGATCCTTCTTCCCCCACTTCCCTTATAGGCATTCACCACCCTGTGGGGTCAACTTCTGAGTCTTCTCTAGCCTGGTCCTGTTTCTATGCCAAGCTGGCTCAAGGCATGTCCGAACGATAACACATGGAGAGAAAGAGGGTCCACACTCACTAACTTGTTGCACCTGGCCTCCAAAAGCACAGAATTTCCAAACAATTCAGTGATTAGTGCAGAGGCAGGTGAGGGAGAGAGCCCAGCTTCACTGTCTCCGGCCACCATGGCAGCCTATTCCTCAGTTTCTGAAGACCAAAAGACCTCCTGCACGAGAAGGCCTGAATCTAGATCCTGCCTCTGCCAGCGACCTGCTGTGTTACCAGCTGCTGTTCTGAAAGCCCCTGTACCCTCACCAGAAAAATAAGCCACCCACACCTACTGTGGAAGCATGGATCCTGGAAGATGATTAATATTGTTTTTTTAAAAAGATTTATTTTTATTTTTTTAAATTATGTGATACATGAGGGAAGATCTATACAAGTGGAGTATATGTACTGTGGAGTTCAGAAAAGAATGCTGGATCCTCTGGAATTATACAAGGTAGTGAGTCCATCTGGCCTGGGAACCAAATTCTGGTCCTCTGCAAGAGCAGCAAGTGTTCTTAATTGGTGAGCCATCTCTCTAGCCCTTAGTGTTTGTAAAGGATACCAGCTCTCCCCATGCCAACTCTTGTTAATTCTCCCATTTCTCAGGCCCTGCTCAAAGTAAGGCTTTGCCCTCATTCCATTTGACCTTTGTAGGGAGGAAACAGGGACAAAATTCAGTTATAACTCCACAAAACATGCAAAGCATGACCTGCACTGGCATGCCATGGCATGAATGCACATGTGTGCACACACATGCACACACAATTTAAATGATTTTTGAATATTAAGAGAACCCAAGTTACCTAGAAGTGTTTCAGGTGGGAATGCTTTCTCATGACTATTGATATTTCCTGCTCTGAACAAGGCTCCATAAGGGCTATTTGGGAAACAGAAAATCATGCCCTCCAACCCGTCACAAAAGGGTTGACAGCCAAATGTTTTGGGTGGGATTACTCTCCTGGAGTCCTCAGAGTATGCGTGGGAGGCATGACGAGGATGGAGAGAACAGTAACACAGTGCTGATGCCGGGGCCTCAGATGCCAACTCCCCCATCCTGCTTTTCCACAGCACTTCATGCAGATAAACAGTTTCTGAGTTTAAGGCAAGACCTTACCATGAGGGGTTCCTGTTTTGTCCCTCACTGTATTAACAGTCCCATATCAGAAATGACCAAAGTACTCTGTACATACGTATGGAAATGTCATGATGAAACTCATTGTTTCGTACAAATAATAGTCACTTGTGAAGGGGAAAAAATCGACCTATCTGCTGAGATGAGAAACCTTGGTGTCTTGGGGAAAGAACACACAGCATCCTAAGGGCACACTGTCCTTGAAGAGCCATGTGTGAGATCAACAACACAGCTGACTCTGCTCAGTGTTTGGTCTGACTTAGCTTTGTTTGGGTCTGTGCCTGTCACAAGGCCACCTCTGACCACTCTGCCCTGCCACCGCTGACCTCCACAATTAGCCTCTCACTTCCAAGCATCCACACAGCGCTGGGCTGGAGGGAAACATAACACTGGACAATCTGGGCACAATCTTGTGTTTAGAAACCTTACTAATTAATTGTGGCTTAGGGATCTTGAATTATTTAACCTATAGTCTACTTTCCCCCTTCCGCTGTCATGACGAGGTGGGAGAATGGAGGCATGCTCACAGTGCACGTGCAAGCGTCACGTGTCTCAGCCAGGCAAGTTCCCTGAGCACTTTCTGAGGCCTTTCTTGAGACTAGCATGCTGTGAACATCTGGTTCTCTCCCATGCTGGACCTACAACAGAGGTTAACACAGGTGAAGAGTTAACACACTTCCAGGTAGACGGTCATGTCTGGTTCAGTGTGAGAAGAAGGAAGGGAAGACAGCCTACACGGGAAAGGTCCAAGCAAAAGGATGAAACAGTACTTTCAAGACTTGGTTTGGTTTGATTTTCTTGAAGCAGCATCTCACTGGGTAGCTGGTCTTGAACTTGCCTATGATGGTTTTGTGACTGTTACCACACCTGGCTCACCTAAAAAGCCATGTGATGCTGGAGGGTCACACATGCTAACCACACCCTCTAACACCAAGTTACTTAGCTGCTGTCGAAATTAACTACCTTAAAAATTAGCCTCCACATTTACCTATCAGTCAGGCAGTAAGATATTCTCATTTCATATAGGAAAAAAACAAAGGGTCAAGGATTAATTAGCTCTCCCAATGCACAGCAGAATGAGAAGGCAGAAGACCCAAAGAGGTAGCCTTCAGAACTTCGCCACGGCCCACTAGGCAGAAGGCCTCACAGAACCACCATGGACAAGTCCATTTCTCCCCTGACAGGAGGTGGTTCCTACTGGGGTCCAGAAGCTACTAGGAGCTAGGTCTGACTCCTTTTCAAGGCCCCAAATGGCCCAAGCTGCAGAGAGGGAAAAAACGGATGCATCCTTGAGGAGGTGAGCTGTGCTAACCCCACACAGCCTCCCAGGGCACAGAAAGTCACAAAATGACTGTGGCCCAGGGAGACTCTAGACTCTGAATCGCCTTTAGAAAGAAGCGCGGCCTCTCAGAGTCATTGCAGGAAGGCCCCAAAGAAAAATAATGGCAGAGGGAGTGGAAGTGGAGGTGGGGGCGGGGCAGCTGCTCTCATAAGAGCCCTTTGTGGTGGCTGCCTCTGAAAGGAGGTTTTGCTAGACAAGGTGGAACTTCTCAAGGTGACAAGCAAATGGCACAGACTGAGCTGTGACCCTCCACTCACTCCAACCACCCCCTCCCCTGTGGAAGGCCAGAGCCCAAACTGTCCCTGGAGCTCCACCCAGCCCCAGCACAAACCGTGGCTTTCTAGTCTGCAGAGCAACTAATGAGTGGCAAAGGGGCTCGAGGGACCAGAGTGGTTTCCTGGGGGGATGAGTCCTCTGAGTCTCACAGAAAGGGGAATCGCAACGCCAGCTCCCTTTCCCTTGCTTTGCCCCCGCCCCCTTGCCCAAAACAAGCAGCGCCTGTCCCTCTGGCTCTGGCTGGCCTCACGGGGGATGGGCAGTCTCAGCATCAGGTTATCACCTCGTTCACGTTCTGCTACCTCAACATCCCTCCTCAGATGGAAGTGAACCGGTGTGGTGGAACCAGAACAGGAAAAATGTCAAGTTTACAACAAACTCACAGCTCCAAGTCCCAAAAGGCCCCAGCTCGGCCCTGAGTCCCAGCCCTGTGCAGATTTCTCTGCTTCCCTGGCTTAGTAAGGGGACGCTCAGCTGGGCCTGCAGGTGCAAAGGTGAAGTGGAGGACCAGCGGTGTTCTCTGCAAGACCTCTGCTGCCAGGGAGATTCTCTTTCACCTGATTACATGCCTGACAGCTGGGAACACAGCCTGTGGCAGGGCTCAAGGGCTTCCTGCCCTCACCTGCCTGCTGCCTGCTCCCTGTAGGGTGCCAGCGGCTTCTCCTGGAGAAACCCCATTCCACTGGAAGATGTACCACTTTCCCAAACATGCACACTAGCACGTGTGCTCACACACGTGTTCATCAGGCACTGAAAAATATGTGATATAATATCTCACAATATTAGGGCAAGCAAGATGGCTCAGCTGGTAAAAGTACCTTCACTTGCAAGCCTGACAACCCGAGTTCAATCCCTGGAGTCCACAGTAGACAGAGAAAACTGACTCTTGAAAGATGTCTTCTGATTTACACACACACACACACACACACACACACACACACACACACACATGCACACACACCAATAGTAAAAATTAAAAAAAAACTTAAACTCTCAAATACTGCTTTATGGGAATAGACTGATGTGATCACTTTGAAAAATGATTTGACAGTATCTACTAATTTTAAATATTCATATATTACCTGTGAGTCAACCATTCCAACTCAATGTGCTTATTCAAATACAAAGGGACAAACCATGGCATAGTCTCGCAGTGAAACAGTACACAGAAATGAAAAACATGTCATATGCATACGATGGATAAATTTTATAAACAGAGTGAAAGAAGTCAGACAAAAATGAATGTATGTGAGATGACTGTATTTATATAAAAGTTAAAACAGGCGAAAGTAATAAGTATATGAGAAGCCAGAACATACCCTTCTGAAACAGAAGAGGGGTACTTCTGAGGACTGAAATTTTCTAATTCTTTTTAAGATTTTTGAGACTATGTATTTTATTTTGTAAATACGAATGTTTTCCCTACATATATGTCTGTGCACCACAGTCTGTACAGTCTGCACAGAGACCAGAAGAGGGCATCAGACACCCTGGGACTGGAGCCATGGTTGTGAGCCACCACGTGGGTGCCGGGGATTGAACCTGGGTACTCTGGAAGAGAAGCAGTGCTCTTAACTGCTGAGCCATATCTCCAGCCTCCAAAATTCTAATTTTTGATTTGGGTGCTGGTTACACTGCTGTTCATTTTGCAATAATTCTCCACGTTAGGTGCTTATTGACATTTTAAAAATATGCATCCTACATTTTAAGTGGTTTTCTTGTTTTGAGACAGTGTCCTACTATGTAGACCTGACTGGCCTGGAGCTTTTACACAGACCAGGCTAGCTTCGAGCCTCATCAGTGTTGGAATTAAAGGCAGGTACTACCATGTCCAGCCACATCTTATATTTTGATTCAAAATATTTATTAATAAAAGGGAAAAAACACTCCTGAAAGCAAGCAATTCCTCAAAGAAACAATAGATTACTCTATGACTCATTTGCTCAAAGTTGAACAGACATGGTCACACAATAACGTGTACATTTGGGGGATGTGGTTGAGGATGTGGGTTTGTGGTAGAGTGTAACCTGGGTTCAAACCTCAGCACCACAAAACCGTACACAAACATTCACAGTGGCATTGTTCATAATGGTCAAAAAGGTGGAGGGAATGGAAATACCCATCAACAGACGGAGGATAAACAAAAAAATATGGCCAATCTGGGCTGGGGAGACGGCGCTCAGTGGGTAAAGGCACTTACCACATGTGAGCTTGATGACCTGAGTTCAGCTGTCAGAACCCACAGTGAGAAAGAACCGACTCAACAAAGTTGTCCTCTGACCCCCACATGTACACCATGAAATCCATGCCCATAACACTGTGTCACAGCATACTTACATATATGCAATAATAATTTAAAAATATAAAAATTTTAAAGGTTTTTAAAGGGGCCACTAAGCTAGACAACATAGTCTGAAGTTTGAGACCCACATGACGGAAAGAGCCACCTGACTCCTGCGTATTGTCCTCGGGCTTCCATACACTTGTTAGCACCCTCTGCACACACACAAATAAATAAACAGAATGAATTAAAAATACCCCTCTGTTAAGTGTGCTGACACATACACTAACTCCAACACTCAGAAGGCAGAGGCAGGCCAACCTGGCCTATACATCGACTTCCAGGACATCCAGAGCTACACAATGAGACCTTGTCTCAAATAAACAAACAAAATAACCCCCAAATATGCCAAAAATCCATATATTGGAGTTTTGTTTTTCCATAAACAGGCATGGGATTCCAATACTTGCTTCAATACATGGACCTTGAAAGCACAATGCTAAGTGAAAGAAGCAAGACACAGAAGGCTACCCACAGCAGGGTTCCACTCACGAGACACAGAAGGCTACCCACAGCAGGGTTCCACTCACGAGACACAGAAGGCTACCCACAGCAGGGTTCCACTCACGAGACACAGAAGGCTACCCACAGCAGGGTTCCACTCACGTAAAGTACGTAGAATGGGCAGATTCCTAGAAACACAGTAGGTCAGGGCTTTCTAGGGAATGGGAATGGGGTGAAAGAATAACTGCAAATGCATGTGGAGTTCTCTGGGGATGATAAAAATACAACTGCACAGCCATGTGATTGTTTAAATCACTGAATGGTGATTTTTTTAATCACTTATTTTTTTAAAAAGTATTTTATGCATATGAATGTTCATATGAGCAGTGCCCACAGAGGCCAGAAGAAGGTCTTGGGTTCCTTTGGTGCTGGAGTTACATACAGTTGTGAGCCACCGTGTAGATACTGAGAACCAAACCTGGGTCCTCGGCAACAACAAGAGCTCCTAACTTCTGAGTACTCTCTTATGTTACCTCATTCTCAATATAGCTCAATTTTTAAAAATTATTTATATGTATGGATGTTTTGTTTGCCCACACGTCTGTACACTGCATGCTTGCCTGGTGCTTTAAGGCCAAAAGAGTTCAACCCCTTGGGACTGGAGTTACTGATGGCTGTAAACCACCAGGTGGACACTGGGAATTGATACCAGGTCCTCTGAAAGAGCAACAAGTGTTCTTAACTCCAGCTCCAGCTCATTTTCTTAAAGGATTATAAAAGTTTCCACTACCCCATCCTTCCTTCGCTTTTTTCCCATTCTGGTACCTCTCTTAGGAATAACTTGTGAGGCCCCCAACAGGCCTGGACAACTTGTTTGTTTTGAGACAGGGTCTCACTATGTATCCCTGGGAAGCCTGGGAATTCAGAAATCCACCTACTTCTGGGCCATAATGCCCAGCCCCTAAACAACTTCTAAGTAGTTCAGACAGGTTGAGCCCCAATTCAGTCAGACCTGAGCAACTTTTTTTGTTACTGTCTTGTTTTGTTTTGTTTTTCGACACAGGTTTTCTCAGTAGCTATGGAGCCTGTCCTGTAGACCAGGTTGGCCTTGAACTCACACAGATCCTCCTGCCTCTGCCTCTTGAGTGCTGGGATTAAAATTGTGTGCCACCACAGCCTGGCTTTTTAAAAAATTATTTATTTATTCTTATTTAATGTATATTGGTATTTTGTTTTGCCTGTGGAAGGGTGTTGGGTCTCCTTGAACTGTAGTTACAGACAGTTGTGAGCTGCCATGTGGGTGCTGGGAATTGAACCTGGAAGAGTAGCCAGTCCTCTTAACCACTCAGCCATCTCTCCAGCTCCGTTCCCCCTGCCCCCCCCTTTTGAGACAGAGTCTCTTTACATAGCTGTGGCTAGCCTGGAGTCACTAGATAGATCAGGCTGGCTTGGAACTAGCACAAGTCTCCTCCTGCCTCAGTTGTCCCAGCGTTCTGGGGTCCAAACACTCGTGTGTGTGTGTGTGTGTGTGTGTGTGTGTGTGTGTGTGTGCATATATTCATGTACATGTACACAGAGACCAGAAATTGATGTTGGGTGTCTTCCTCAATTGCTCTTCACCTTGTTTTTTGGGAAGGGTCTCTTACTGAACCTGAAGCTCGCCAATTCAGCTAGACTGCCCAGCTGGCCAGCAAGCCCAAGGATCTCCCTGTCTCTGCCTCCCTAACACTGGGGTTACAGTGCTGCCACACTTGGCTTTTTTTATGTGGGTACTGGAGACAGAATCAAGGTTCTCATATTTGGTGTGGCAAATACGCTACAAGCTGAGCCATCTTCCCAGCCCAGAGGTCAAGACAGGACAGCCTTTAAAGGACTTCAACACAGTCAATAGCATAGATACCCAGTGCCTGGTATTGTAACAATTGCAACTGGAGTTGAATTGTGGAAGACCTCAGAATCTAGACTCAGTCATCATTTTAAAGCAAACCACCACCTAGATACTTGCTATATTATCTTGGCCAAGCAACCTAATTTTTTTCATGCTTCAACTTTCTCCCAATGAAATTAGTAAAATAAAGGCTGGGGATGCTGCTCAAAGATAGAGTAGTTGACTAGCATGTGTGAGGTCCTAATCATTTAATCTCCAATCTCTCTCTCTTTCTCTCTCTCTCTCTCTCTCTCTCTCTCTCTCTCTCTCTCTCACACACACACACACACACACACACAGAGTCCTTATCCATGAGGGCCATTGTCAAACAAGATAATATGAGTGATGTATTTATTCTGCTCCTCTTTGAGTCCCAAACACTTGAAGGCAACCAAGAAAGATACTTAATTTCAGCAAAAATGGTGGGGTTCTGTAGTCTAAAGGCTAACACTTAAATCTCTAGGTCCATTATTTCATCTTTCTAAAACCTTTGTTTCTCCAACTGTGTAAAGGGAATGATAATTCTATTCTCATTATAGAGCAGTTACTAGGATTAAGTGAGATAACAAAGTGCCTGGTACCTAGAAAGTACCCAATAAATATCAACTCTTATTTACTTGGTCACTAAACAAAATTATTGAGTATGGCAGTCTCAAGCTGTGTCCTGGGATGCAACAAACTTCACTGCCCTCAAGAAGCTCATAGTCTGGTTAGGGAGTCAGACACATAAACAACCCATTGTTCCTCATGGTCAGCCACACACTGCAGCCTTTGATCTGGGGCATCGTGGAACAAAGCTGGATATGTAAGGAAACTATGGGGAGGGGGCAGCAGTGAATGGACCCTTCTTTTCTCACAAAGTGCCTATGAAAGTCTAGATAAACAGCCACGCAGACTTCCTCCTTGGCATTGCTACTAGCTGGCCAGGGTCTGAAGGACAGCTCTTTCCTGTCTCCCTGTTCTTCCAGTGGCTGGGACCTTCTCACCACTCAGGTCACTGGCCATCACAGCATCTGTCATACTTGCTTCTGGAGCATTCCACTCTTTTCCTCAAAACACCTATAACATTTTTAGTTACTTGAGTTCTTTTGTTTTTGTTTTGAGACAAGGTCACACATTCAAACTGGCCACAAACTCTCAATTCTCCTTCCTCAGCCCCCCTGAGATTACAGGACTATATACCACCATGCCAAGCCTCAATTGCCAACAGTCACAGGTTTCTGATTTCTCCCCCAGGCTGTGAGGCTCTAGTATCCAGGAAGTATTCACCCAGATAATATGTGCTGAGCACCGACAATGTGCCAGGCCCTGAAGTAGGTGTTTGAAGTCCAGATGGAAGCAGAGAGATGGCTGCTCTGCTCATGAACTTACAGTCTATATTCACAAAAAGTTTCTGGTTGAAAACACTATTCTGACTGTCCTGGTTAGTTATGGGTTTTTGACTACTCATCTGAATTTAAAAAAAAAAAAAGCAAGAAGCTAGAACACAGCGGGGGGGGGGGCACAGTACTTCCTGTGGCCCTGGATATCTATGTCCATTGCTCAAAAGTTTATCTTAGGGCATACAGTACCACCACAGAGTCATTTCTGCAAGCTCTTTTCTTACAAAGCTGTGTATTGGGCATTATAGGTGTAAGCAAGGTAGATATCAAGCCAGAGACATATTTGTTGGGTGAGCGTGTGGCAGAAAGTGTGGAACAAGATCTCCTTAGGTCCTGTACAGATATAATAACTGAGCCTCAAAATGTGCAGCCGTCCACACCCTTCAAATGCAATGTCCTGAGACTCCAGGTGGTGGCTACTCACAATCCAAGTTCCTCTATCATTGAATCTGACTTCATCTGAAAGGTTGCTTCCTGCTACACCAGCCTAGGTCGAGAGATGCTGAATTCAACCCCAGTAAAAATATGCAGTGTCAACTCCCTGGAGAGAGGACAAGAGAACACTTTCCAGGCTGGAGGACAACAGCATTCCAAGGTCAATGAAAAGGCTGCTTCCAATTCTTTATTAAATGAAGGCGGGTGTGTGCATAGAAAATTAATGAAGCCTGGCATTGTGGTGATATTTTGTTCGTGATCTAATAAATAAAGCCTGAAGATCAGAGTGCAGAGCTAGCCTCTAGTTAGTCATAGAGGCCCAGGCAATGGTAGCACACACCTTTAATTCAGCACTTGGGAGGAAGAGGCAGTAGGACCTCTGTGAGTTCAAGGTCACCCTGGGATGTGTGAGATTAATCCAATCTAAAAGAGAAACAAGGCCAGGCAGTGGTGGCTCACACCTTTAATCCCAGTACTTGGGAGTCTCACACCTTCAATCCCACCACTGGGAAGGTGGAGACAGAAGGGATGTGGCTGGGTGGAGAGAGGAACTTAAGGCGGGAGGAGACATTCAGCCTCAGGAGCTCGAGGCATTCAGTCTGAGAACTTGCAGAGACAGGACACCCATTTCGTCAGAGGATTTTGCAGAGGTCAGAACTCGTGGCTGCTGCTCTGCTTCTCTGCTCTTTCGGCTTTCTGCCCTAATATCTGACTCTGGGGTTTTATTATTAAGATCAATTAGAAATCACGCTACACAACATGATGATACACTCCTTTATTCCCAGCACTAGGAAAGTAGAGGCAGGTGGATCTTTGAGTTTGAGGCTAGCCTGATCAAGTTCCAGAATAGCCAGGGCTATGTAGAAAAACCTGTCTCAACCCCCATCCTCCCAAACAAATAAAATTAATGAAAAAAAAAATCCTTGCTTAATAGCAGGGAAAGCAGAATCAGAGACAAAGCCTCAAACCATAGAATAAATATTCAAGAACCACTGACCAGGCATCTTTACTGAACCAGGCTATTCCGGGTACAAAGAATAAATGAATGTCCATGTGCTTAGTAAAATCTGTTGAGTTCTATGATACAGGTCCTCACATAGTCTGCTTTAAGAGAAAGCAGGAACCCCATAGGATTATCCAACTCTGCCAGGGTTTTTTCTTGCCCCACCCCAGCTCCCTACCTTAACCTGAATCAGAAAAGATCTGAAGGAACGGTATGGCATCAGGTGGCTCTGGAGGAGGTAGAGTGGGATAAAGGCATGCCCATGAACTCTGAACAGCATACTAGGTTGAACAGAGGAAGGAAATCCACAGAAACAGCCAGCTAATAGTTGTGGTCCAAACAACTGCTGCCAACGACCTGGCAGAATTCGTGGTGCAACTGCAGACAAGCTGACAAGGAGAGACAGTCTCATATGGGGAACAGTGTTTGCGAGTAATCTATATTAGCCTGTCCTGTGGAGATGAAATGTTTTTTTCCACGCTAGAAATCAAACCCAGGATGTCATGCGTTCAAGGCAAGCCCTCCACCTATTTGGAAAAATGAAATTCTCTGAAAAATCTCTGCATTCCAGTTCCAAATTGAGCCCTAGGTTAGGAAAATTTTTGTCCTTGGCATTAATCTATGCTTATCTTCTTTGGGAAGATAGTAGGCATTATGTTGTTCTGGTATAAGAACTTTGCATATTTTAGATCAACATTCTAAGTACATCTATTACAGGTGTATCTTGGAATAAACTCTAATTTGGAGAAAAATAGATATGGAATAATAGTAGCTCTCTGAGCATCTAGTGATACACACAAACACACACTCCATTAAGCATCAAACTTTGCTATTCCCATCCCTGTGTTTTCTTACCATACATATAATTTTTACTACTGTGTGTGTGAATAATGTATGTGGATACAGGCATGCTACAGCACACATGTGGAGGTCAGAAGACAATTTTGGGGGAGTCAGTTATCTCCATCTGTCTTTATGTGGGTTCCAGAGACTGGACTCAGGTGTCAGGCTTGTGTAGCAAGCGCCTTTGACTGCTGAGCCGTCTTGCCCTTCCATGTCATATTAATATGCTACTTAGTACCACCACGAAGTACTAATCATTTGGGATGCATGTTGATTTATATGCACTTCATTACCTGGTTCCTTCAATGACTATAGCACACATTTTTTTGATGGATACATACAATATGACCAAGGAAGGAAGTTTTTTACATCAAAGATAATGAGAATAAAATTAACTAGGGTGACCAGCCCAGGCATGCTCCCTGAAAGCCTCCCTTGAAGTCAGGCATGATATAGTACATGCCTGTGATCCCAACACTTACAACAGTGAGGCAGGAAGATTGCACATTCAATGTTAGCCAGGGCTACACATAGTAAGATGCCCTCCACCAAAAGAGAAAGGGCAGGTGTCTGGAGAGATGATTCAGCATTTAAGACTCAGAACATCAGGTTGGTTCTCAGCACACACATCAGAAGGCTCACAAATGCCTGAAACTCCAGTTTCAGGAAATCCAACATCTTCTTCTGTCTCCTCAGGTATCTGCATGCATGTGGTACACATACATACACTCACACACATACATATGAAAAAAATATATCATTGATCTCTATTATTAAGTCAAAATATTAAGTTGATTAATTGAAATTAATTGCAGAGAGACTATCATAGATAAATATTTTATTCATACATGTTTATATTACATATATTTGGTTAGATAGATTACCTCTTATCCAAAGTGCTTGAGACCAAATGTTGTTTTGACTTCAGATTTTAGAATATTTGTATATGCATAGTAAAATATTTTGAGGATGGAGTAAACATGAATTTTTTGTTTTACATATACATTATATGTACTTACTGAAAGCAATTTTATATAATATTTTTAGTACCCATACATTCTGTGACCCATCCCATGAGGTCAGTGTAGAATTTTCCAAGTCAGTATTCAAAAAGGTTCAGACAGGAGATCATACACTTTTCTCATAAGATACATAGAAATCGCGTTGGTACTGACCAGGAAGCTTCCACTCCACTAGCTAGCTTTCATAGTACCGGAGGGTGATATGCAGGCTGCTGGGGGAAAAACTCATCAACACTCTTACCCAGCTGTGAACTCTGAGCTACAAGAATAGCTGGTGTGGCAGATATGCCTGAGGGTGTAATAATGGCATGATGTTATAGAGGTAACCAATCATTTTCTGGTTGGCTTTAAGACCCTCTCCACAGAAGGAAATATATGCCTGGTACTATAGATAGGGCCAAGAACCCACAGATGGGAAAGTCACAGGCTCCAAGGGTGAACCTACTCCGACTATTCTGCTAAATGGAGATAGTATTAAACTGCCCTCTAACTCATATCTCTGTCCCATAGATTTGTGACTCTCTGACTTCATTACAAAAGCTTCTTTGTGTCGTGGATAGTGGCTAACTCAGAAAGCTACAACTGGTCAAAGTGCAGAGATCAAGTCTCTGTGGAGTGTTCTCAACCCTCTCTAAGGCACAGGGACATTGTGGAAGAGGGGGTAAAATTGTAAGACCAAAAGTCAGAAAGCATCGGGGTGAACAGTGTCTTTTGGACATGACAGAACGGAGGCACTCACTGGCTCACAGAGACTGTGGGAGGTCGCACAAGATCACACAGATCAAACCAATCAACATGCCAGTGCAGAGTGGTGGGGGCGGGGCGGGGGGGAGCCACTGCTGGGGGAGAGGAGATGAGGGGCATATTCAGGGGAGTGAATATAATCAAAATACACTGCATGCATCCAAGAAGTTCTTAAGTAAAAATATTAAATGTAGCATATAGTTAAGTTTCTGATGTAGAGCACCAAGCCTGGTAGTGCATGTTTTGCAATTCCAACACTTGAGAGGTGAGAACAGGGGATCAGACGTTTAAGGCCAGCCTGGGCTACACACTGAGCTCAAAGTCATTCTGGGCTACTCGAGATTGTCTTAAAGCAAACAAGCTTCAGTATTGGAACAGTTTGTGTTTTGGGTACTGGATTAGGGAAGTTTGGCCTGTTTCAATACCTGATTGCAGCATTATTATTATTATTATTATTATTATTATTATTATTTCAGAGTGTAATTCTGTTACATAGAATCATGGCTGCTGAGTCCCATAAACCTCCTGTAGAAGACACTAATGACAGCAAGTGCTTCTGGGGTGGAGGGAAATCTGTCTTCTGTCTGTCTACATGGAGATACAAGGAGTTCACGGGCGCCAGACAAATGGAGCGGGATGAACAATCATCAATGAAGTCACAGAACTATCTGAATCATATACCTCCAGGCTTCAGAAGGCAAGGGCAAGGGGGAGACAGAATTACTGAAGAAGGAAAAACTGAGGAAGAGAAACCATGCCCTGAACATTTTTTTGTTATAAAAGTAGCACAGGATGGCCAATGCCGAAGCCATCACCAGATTATGGAGGCCTGCAGTCACTTCTGTGAAACAGGGAACAGGACCCTCAAGCTTTCTCCAGTTCGAATCCTGTTGTTCTTAATGCCTCAACTCAGCACCTAGGGAAACATACAGATATTTATAGAGCTCCTAGGAGAAAAATTATTATAGAAAGGAAAACAAAGTAAAGAGTAAATGATGCTCAGGCATGTGTTATTTAATATGGGGACACATTCTGAGAAATGTGTTGTTAGGTGTTCCACCGTTGTGTGAATACCACAGTGTACGCACACAAACTGAGGGAGCTACAATGATATCAGATGGTATAATCTTAGGGACCATCATTAGAAATGCAGCCCATTGTTGACTTTTAGTCATGCAGAGCATAATTGTTCTTCAGAACAGGAGGCTGTGGTACTATGGGGGAGCAGTGGCTAGGTTCTGGGAGAAAGGCTAGGAAAAGAGAGATGTAGGACTCAGCAGAGTAGCCAAGATGGACCAGACTGTGGTCAGTCTGGGAGCTGGGTGACTTTACGAGACTTCTGGCCTTTTAGTCCAGACTTTCTGCATCCCTGTCCTTATTCCTGGGAATAGTCAGGTATCCTAAAAGCCCAAATCAATTCTGATTTTGTATAGTGCATCTCACATTTTTTTGGACATAGGTTTTACTGAGGTTATTTAATTTAGCATTCCTAAAAGTTAAACATCTCACTTTCTCATAGTAAACCATAGCTTGTGTGTGTACAGTCCTCAGTGATTTGTTAATACCCCATCTTCAAGCTTGGAGGCAAAACCAGGCAGTGTGACACCAGGCTGACCCTAAGCAACATAGCTGCTCTGCTCCCTCAGGGTTCATCTTCAGGTGAGGGATGAAGGGAGAACAAGATCTAGGCTCTGGTTACAGGGCATCTAGAACACCTGCTGTTAATAAAACACTGTCTGTCAAGGCCTTAGCCCTCTAACTCACCGAAGCAGAGGCAAGGGATGAGAGAGGAATTTTATGTCCTCTGATTTTCACCCCCAGGGAATAATCACCCCCACAGTCTACCCCAAAAGCTACTAACTAGTAGAGAGAGTACCAAATGACTCAGAACATGCTGCTACCATGTGAGAGTAGTTGTGTCAACCTCTCCCAGCAAGGGATACTGGTCAGCGGATAAGGGGGAAGGGCGAGAGGAAACTTGGTCAAATGAGCTTTCTTCCCACCTCCAGGGGCCCTAACTGCCAAGACAGCTTCTGTAAGATGTAAAGAAGAACACATCAGGGAAAAGGCCACCATAATAAAATAGAGTCTCTGGCAAACGGCCGAGGTTGTAGCATAACGGTGAAGTGCTTGCCCAGCATTTGTGAGGCCGTGGCTCACCCACAGCTGAAAAAAAATTAAATAGGGAGGATTTTTTTTTTATATTTTGCACTGGGGATGTAACTTAGTAGTAGAGCTACAAGGGACACAGGGAGAGATATAGCCAAAGATGCCAGGCTTCATTTGGCAGGGAACATGATTGTGAGAGGTAACTGGTTATTTGTTCCCCAGTGCTTCTCACTACTGAGATCTCACCTCCTGCTCCCTCTCAATTGTTCCCTTCCTTCCTTCCTCTCCTCACTTACTCTTCTTGATGAGTGCTTCTATATGGCACAGCACAATGGTTTGCTAGTGCTCACCTAGTAGCTGCCTCACACCTGCAATCAAAACCGTAGACAGTTAATAGTCTTTATCTCTGCCAGCTCCTTGTGCCAGGCCTGATCTGGCTCAAGACAGTCCTTACCATAGAAATGAGAGCTACCAAATTCCCAAATGAGACAGCAACAGCTAGAGCAAGGATTTCTTTCTCTATCAAAGTGGGCAGCGTAATAAATGCAATTGGAGAGCTAAGGGCAGACTTTTCAGTGAGGTAGTAAGGAGATCTAAAGGCTAGATGCAGAGCTGTGAGAAGCAGTACATGGAACCCTGATATGACATCAGAACTGGGACCGGGCAGAGAGGCTTTCAAGAACTGGTGAAGTGGGCCAGTGAGATGGCTCAGCACTTGCCCACAAGCCGATGACCTTTTTGATCTCTGGAATCCACATGGTGGAAGGAGAGGACTGACTCCTGCAAGTTCTCCCCTGACCTCCACTTATGCACGGCACACGCATGCATACACAAACAAATCAAAAGAACAGAAGAAGAGGTTCAATCAACTAAAATGTAGACTGAGGAGAAGACAGCCTTGCTTATTAAGGAACTACTGGGTAGACAGCACTATGCTTCACCTGGAAGTACTTTCTAAATTGGAATCCAGAGCCCGGGGATCAAGGAGTCAAACTTAAGTATATGCAAGCATGAGGACCTCATTTCAAATCCTCAGAACCCACATAAAAAACCAGGAGTGGTCTCATGACTGTAATGAAGTAAAGATAGGGAGACAGAAAGATCCCTAGGGACTGCTAGTCATACACATGCATGCACACATGTACACACATATACACATATACACATGAAGTGATATAGAACTTTAAAGGTCCCACTTAGGAGCAGGAGTGAAAGTCCAGAGACTAGCAAGGAGGCCACTGTGGAGGGAAAGTCAACCAGGGAGGAAGCCAGCCTAAGGGAAGAGAAAGTGTAGCTCATATCAAGGTGGTAGACTTAGAGGAAGATTCTGAATTTAATTTTGGAAGATGAGCTATCAGAATCTCCTCAGAGACCAGAGTGGGAATGTGGGAATCAGAGAAAGACAAATCCAACACACCTCTAAGGTTTTCAATCTGAGCATCTGGAAGGATGACGTTGGAGTCACTTGAGATGTCAAGGGGAGGTATCGAGAGCTCAATTTAAACAGTAAACTTGACACCTTCCGACTTCCAAGTGGAAATGCCTAAGCAGTCATCCACCCAGGTGTGGAAATAAAAGCATCAAGATGGTGTCTGAAGCCATGACACCAGCAGAGAGTGGAAAGGTCAAGGAGTGGGTAGGCCCTGAAGTGGTAGAAGAGACAGGACTGGCAAAGAGGGCTGGGGAGATGGTTCCATGGGTAAAGGCACTTGGCACGCAGAAAACCAAGTCAGAAAGGTATACACCTCTGGCATCAACTGAAGAAACGGGGCAGGAGAGACTGGATAACCAGCCGCACGGAGTGCTATTTGTACACTGAAGAGGATGAGAAACATCTACTGGATTTGCAATATGAAATCAGTGTGACATTTCAGGAATCATTTTAGGCGACAAGAAAGAGCCAAAATCCCATAGAAATAATCTTCACTAAGAACAGGAGAGAACACAGTGAAAATGGGTGGATCTATCAGGACTTTACAGCACATGGGGACAGAGAACAAGAGTGCTGATAGGTGGGCAATATGGGCCAGCGTGATTTTCCTGTGTGTCAGGGGCAGGTCTTATATAGACCAGCTTGGTATCAAATTCTCTGTGTAGCCAAGTATGATCTTAAACTTCTGATGCTCCTGCCTCAACTACTAGGACAGGTGTGCGCTGCCCTGCCTAGTGCATAACAGTTTTTTAGGAATGGAAAAATAATAGCACACCTCTATGCTAGCAAGATAAATGAAAAACAAAATGTTTGGGAGAGGAGAATTATTGAGGCTTTTTTCCTTGGTAGAAGTAGTCAGGGATCTAGTACACAAACATGGGGATGACTTTTAGCCTCAGAGTGGCTAACTTACCCAGGCAAGGGAGTCCAAGGACAGTGTCTACAAGCACAGGGAGAGACAAGAGAGTCCAAGGGCAGCGTCTGCATGCACACAGACAAGTGAGACCAAGGGCAGTGTCTGCATGTACATGGACAAGGAGTCCAAGGGCAGTGTCTGCGTGCACATGGACAAGGGAGTCCAAGAGCAGCATCTGCATGCACAGGGGCAAGGGAGTCCAAGGGCAGTGTCTGCATGAACACGGACAAGTGAGACCAAGGGCAGCGTCTTAAGAGACTTAAGAGGAGTAAAGTGGAGTTTTATTTCTGCAAAAGTTAATTTCTGAATGATTCTCTCCACCACCCCACCCCCACAACAACACCCCCTGCAAAGTAGACAGCAACGCCAAGGTGATGAGAACTAGAGGGGAGAGAAGCAGTCACCTAGAATGACGGCAGAATGAATGGCTTAGGGCAATATATTTACCAGGCAGTATTAAAAACATATTAAGCACGGTCAAGAATTTGAATTAAAATATGAGTCAGCATGTTTTGTTTGTTTTGTTCTGATTATACACTGGCTATATATGCAGTATAAAGGAAGTAGAAACATTTTAATCATATACCAGAGATGAACAATAGAACCAAGAGTGTATGCAAGAGGGGAGTTATAATGATTGACTGTGGAGTTAGGTAAGGAAGCAAGGAAGGAAGGCCTTCAAAGGAGTCAGGACAATAGAAGGAAGGGAACACCCACAGACTACAGTGCTCCACAAGACTGAAGGAAATCTGGGTCAAGGCAGAAGAGTGGAAAAGCAGAAGGTGAAAGTGGGCAAAGGTACAATGTGCAGAGCTGATGCCTCAGGTATGGAAGAGTTACGATCACTGGGATGAGAAGACTCACAGCAGACTCCAGAGCAGGGCTACTCAATAGTGGATTGATGATACTTCAGGCTGTCCTAGGATGCCTAGTAGTGTCCCTGGAGTCTAACTACTACACCAGAGTCAGGAGCACCTCCTAAGCAAAGACAACTAAAAATGCCTGCATGTGTTGCTAAATCGTCTCTGAAGTCAAAACATGCCACCATGGAGACCCACTGCTCTAAAGAATATCCAGTAAGTCAGTGACAGAAACAGCAAGAGCCAGGATGACTGGGTAAGTTCTGGAGAAAGCAGCAGAGTCAGGAGCTAGCTAGGCTTCAGGGAGCAACTCAGTCAGTGCATGATGGATGAGATGATCCAATGACAAGACTAAAGTTGGGGCTTCTTAGGAAGAGGACGGGATAGTGGCCAGAGAGGCAATAATCAGAACCCAGGAGATCATAATCAGTGGGAGGAGGGCTAGAGAGAAAGAGCAGCGTGCGAGAGGACAGCAGAGAAGGGAGCATCCTCAGAACAGAGCCCAGGCTTCTAATCAGGAAGGAGATGTATTCTGAGAAGATGAGAACTGGGCTAACATGAACTATTAACTCCAGAAAGCCAGGCTTGGAGACTGCAGCAGAACAAAGAACGAGTCAGAAAGAAGAAACATAAGATGCTTCAAACTGAACAGTGGGATCTTGTGTAGGCCCCTTAAGGGACCATGGAATTGAGCGGACAGGTATTTAAAATAAGAGAAGGAAGCTTTTGTTGTTTAAATTTTTAATTACATCTAATTTTGTAATTCTCATTCTCTCTCTCTCTCTCTCTCTCTCTCTCTCTCTCTCTCTCTCTCTCTGTGTGTGTGTGTGTGTCTACATGTACCTGGACCATGGCACTCATTCAGAGCTCAGAGGAAAGCTTGAGAGAGATGGTTCTGTCTTTCAATCATGTGGGTTCCAGGGATCTAACTCAGGTTGTCAGCAAGTTTTTGACCCACTAAGCAATCTCATGACCCACTGTGCTGGCTAGTTTTATATCAACTTGACACGAGCTAAGAGGAGGGAACATTAATTGAGAAATTGCCTCTGTAAGACCAGGCTATAGGCAAGCTTGTAGGGCATTTTCTTAACTAGTGATTGATGTGGGAGGACCCAGTCCATAGGCTGGTGGTCCTGGGTTCTATAACAAAGTAGGCTGAGAAAGCCATGAGGAGCAAGTCAGTAAGAAGCACTCCTCCATGGCCTCTGCATCATCTCCTTCCTGATTTGAGTTCCTGCCTTGGCTCCCTGAAAAAGACTGTGACTCTAAATACATAAGACAAATAAACATTTTGTTCCCAAAGTTGTTTGTGGTCATGATGTTTCAACATAGCAATATTAACCCTGACTAAAACACCCACCTTTATCATTTTTGTAAGAATATGGACATCGAGTTAAGAATCAATTGGAAATTTGACACCTGCCACTAAGAATCACAGCAACCCTATTCTAGAACTAGTCTGGCCAGAGTAGATATTTTCTAAGCTTCCTCAGCTTTACTATTAGGAAGTCGGTCAAATAGACAACTCTATCTAGAGTAAGAATGGAGTTCCAAAAGTCTGAGAGGTAACAAAACCTCCAAGATGGGTGACTCTTCTGTCAGGTGAGTTCAAACAGGCCTCAAAACACATGTAATATTATTGGGTCATTTAGAAAAACGCCTTTTCATAAAAGAATGAAAATTGGGTTGATCTTAAAGAGAGGGCAAAGAACAAAATATGAAGAAAAAAAATCCAGACAACCTGTATAGAGCTCAACACTCTGTGGAAGAGAACTAGAAAGCAGATTCCCAGAGGGACAGACAATCCTGCCAGGCCCAAAAAGGCTGTGGGAAGGAGCCTACAATGTAAGCCAACTAAGCTACGAAACAGTAAAGAACTCCAACAAGATATGGAGCTAGGAACTGTTGGGAGGACTCCGTGGTTAATAACACTTCCTGCTCCTCAGAGGACCTGAGTTTGAGTCCCAGAACCCACATTGAGTGGCTCACAACTGCCTGCAACTCCATCTGCAAGGAATCTGACACCATCTTCTGACCTCTGTAGGCACCTACACATATAAACACAAATAATAGCAAAACAAAAATTTTAAGTTTTTAAAACATGTTGAATTAGTGCTAAATAAGACTAGCCACTTGCATTCCTTCTTTGTGGCACTTTAGAAAAATTACAAAAAAAAAATATACAGCCGGATGATGATGGCGCACGCCTTTAATCCCAGCACCACTCGGGAGGCAGAGGCAGGTGGATCTCTGTGAGTTCGAGACCAGCCTGGTCTATAAGAGCTAGTTCCAGGACAGGCTCCAAAGCCACAGAGAAACCTTGTCTCAAAAAAAAAAAAAAAAGAAAGAAAGAAAGAAAGAAAAGAAACCATGTTCAAAAAAAAAAAAAATACAGACTCAAGCTTAAGCCCTATGGAGGAATTTAAAACAAGCCAGAGACCCTTTTTATTTCAACTACCTCTTCAGTCCATGCTTCAGAAGAAACTGTGAACAACCTGATGTGTGCCCTCCACGGCATTTTTCTATCGCATATAAACAAGTGCAGGTGTCCTCCAAGACTCAAGGAGCATCAGGAAAAGGAGGCAGAAAGAATTTAGGAGATGAGGAGAGGGCAGGTGCTGTGAAACACCACCTTGTGGACACGACATGGCCACTGGACCCATAAACTCACAGCAGCTGGGGCTACCTGCAAAGGCCTGTGTAAGATGCGGCCCATCAGTATTCCATCATGAATGGGAAAAGGGCTCATGAGACCCCACCCCTCCCTACGGAACTATTTCTTAGCTAGTAATGGTTGCTAGGGAAGGGGAGTCACTTTCTTCGTGGTGTAGCCACCTGCATTCCAGTAAATAACTCCCACCCGTGCTTACGCGAGCAATCCTAATTAAACTAAGTGGGTCACAAACAGGACGCGATACAAAAAAGCAGGTGAGATATGAGGGACGCTCGTGGGAAGGGAGACAGTGTGAGTAAGACAGGGGCCGAGAGAGTGAAAAGGAGAATAAAATGACCCAAGTGCACGACATGCATGTATAAACCTGAGAGTGAGGAATAGAAAACACAAATCAGTGATCCCCAAGTGAGATAGTGTGTGTGTGTGCGCGCGCGCGTGATTTCCTGTTTGTTTTCTCTTCCTCTTTTTTGGGGACAAGGTCTTATATAGTTCAGGCTAGCCTTGGACTTGAAGTGATACTTCTGTCTCAGCCTCCAGGGTGGGGGGTTGGAGGCTAGAATTATAGGCATGTACCCTGATACTTTGTTTTAGATTGTGTCTATTATTTTTTTGTCTATTATTATGCATCTTTACAGTATATATATCATAGCCATCTTTTGAAAGTATATTTAGGCTAATCTTATTTTCAATGACTTCACTGCATTCCACTGTATAGATAAACCATAATTTATTCATTTTTTTTCTCCTTATAGTTGTTGTTGTTTTGAGACAGGGTCTTGCAATGTAGCCTTGGCTGACCTGCAACTCACTACATAGACTAACTAGTACAACCTCAAATTTGCATTGCTCCTCTTGCTTCTGGTTCCTGATTGCTAGAGTAATAGATGTGTGCCACCACACCTGACTACTTTCCATATTTCTATTTTTCTGTATTATAAGCAATGCTGTGTTTGCGTGTATGTGTATGTGTATGCAGAGACCACACCAGCTGTCTTCTCAGTTGCTCTCCACATTACTTTCTGAGGCAGAATCTCTTACTGAATTTGGAATTCATCTGTTTGATGAGGTTGGCTGGCCAGCAAGCCTTGGAAAGCTTCCTGTTTCTACCTCCTCAGCCCCAGGATAACAGGAGCACCTGGCTTTTCTGGAGGTGTTGGGGTCTGAAAAAGCACTTTAATGACTGGGTCATCCCCCTGGTCCCAGCAACGCTACTTTGAAAATGCTTAAGCAGATGTCTTTGCACAAGAATAACTGTTCAGACTACATTCTTACCTGCTAGACTAACAGACATATCTGATGCTGTCACCTCCCACACAAAAGCTATCAATTTGCCTTCCTACCAAAGTATAGAGTATCAAATCCCACTCTCTTGCCAAAGTCATAACAATCTTAATGTTTGCTAACTGATAGAAGGGTATTTCACTCTTGCTTTAATGTGAACATCGCTTGTTTATGGTGAATAAGGAATAAGTCTCTCTACGAATACTGAAAACAGATTTCAAATTTATCTTATGCATAAAGCAATAAAACAAGAAGATACAATTTTCATTAAATGCTCTCTAAATGGAAGGAAGCTTGGGAACAGTGTGTCACATGCAAAGCTGTTACTTCCAAATGCCAATAATGTGCAGACACCAAGAAGAGTACCTTCATCTAGTCTCCTGTTGAGATCTTACAACTCTATGGAGAACCATGGAGGTTTGAAGGAAAATGGCACCTAAACGGAAAGGCACTATTAGGAGATGCAGCTTTGTTGGAGTGGGCATGGCATTGCTGGAGGAAGTATGTCATTGTGAAGGCAAACTTTGAGACCTCATATATGCTGAAGCCACCCAGTGTCTCAGACCACTTCCTATTGCCTATGAATCAAGATATAAGAACTCTCAGCCTCTTCTCTAGCACCACTGTCTGCCTACCTGCTGCCTTGCTTCCCGTCATGAAGATAATGGACTAAAGTTCTAAACTGTAAGCCAGCCCCAATTAAATGTTTTCCTTTGTAAGAGTTGTGTGGTTGGGCTGGAGAGATGGCTCAGTGGTTAAGAGCACTGGCTGCTCTTCCAGAGGTCCTGAGTTCAATTCCTAGCAACCACATGATGGCTCACAACCATCTGTAATGAGATCTGGCGCCCTCCTCTGGCGTGTGGGTATACATGGAGAGAGACTGCTGTATACATAATAAATAAATAAATAAATAAATAAATAAATAAATATTTAAAAAAAAGAGTTGTGTGGTCATGGTGTCTCTTCACAGCAATAGAAAGCCTAACTAAGATAAAAACATTAGCTTTATTGCACAAAAAGAAACTGAAACCATATAGATTAACTTTTTCAAAGTCATACATAAGTAACCAAGAAGAGGCAGATTTTGAACCCAAAGCATCTGACTTTGAAGCCCCCATTTAGATGGATTAAGTAACTTGCTTACCCCAAGTAGAACGGCAAGTAAGTAGTATGTTGAAATAGACTTCACACCCAGGGATGCCTAGCTCTATAGGCTCTATAGCACCGTAGGTCAGTTGTTTGTTTCATATCATTTACACCATCTGTATAAATAACATGATGACAGTATTGAGAAGATTTTCTCATTATCCAAACATGTTTTAGGTTATAGTCTTGGCATTTTGGGTTCTTTTTTGGCATTGCCTTGACAAACTAACAACCACTGCGTTGTGTCATCTGGGAGCATCTTGTTTGTGTGAATAGTACACAAGGCACTCAACATGGTAGCCCTAGGACCATATAGAGACTGACTACAGGAAAGGGAAAATTTCTGCACACAGGTTGCCAAGAGTTAAGAGAAACACGGTGTCCCCTAGTGGTTGAAATGGCATTGTGTTTACCTAGAAGTCCGTAATTGAGAGAAACAGGAGTAGCTGCTGAGGTAGGATCAGGTGACACCATAGCACCACAGCTTTCTCTGCCCATGAGCATGTAACATCTACAGAGGTGTTCCCTCTGAATGTGCAACATCTACCAAGGTGTTCCCTCTGAATGTGTAACATCTACCGAGGTGTTCCCTCTGAGTGTGCAACATCTACCGAGGGTGTTCCCTCTGAGTGTGCAACATCTACCAAGACTGCTCGGCAGACAACCAATGCACAGACACTCAGGTCCAAGAACAACACATCTACCCAGTAGAGGATGACTGGACTGAGGAGTGAATTATATCGTAAGAAAAAAGGTGACTGAGAAAGGGAACTACACAGAAATAGACTCAAGACTAGATCACCAGTCCTGGAAACTTCTGCGTAATCTTCCAATGCCACCCCCCTTTAAAAAAAAAAGCACTAGAAAATTAGGAAAACCTTGAAAATGTTCTCAAGGGAGAAAATGATGCTAAAAGAAACCCAGATGTGGTAAGTATAAAATGAATGGAATTTTGGATTCATTCCTACTGTCAGCCTCTCTTAGAATTGAGGCAAAGGCAATTGCAGACTTGGGAAGAAAGGCTTAACTTGACCAAATTAAAATGGCCTGAAGCCATGAAGAGACCATGGGTAAAAGAGAAACACACATCAGCTAGGATAGAAGGCAGACCAAGAGTTAGTGCATGACTGAAGGAGATAGCGAAGCTTCAGCCACAGCTAACATGATCCCCTCAGAGTGCTGATCCCCACTGATTGAGGAGATACTCCAGCTAATCACATTTTCTACTTTAATGGTTACCATTTGTTTCTTATGTAGATTACCAATTTTCAAAGAATTAGAAGATGCATTATAAAATAAAAATAACACGAAAATATAAGCCTTTGCATTATCTTCCAAAAAACATGGGGAGCTCATCAAAAGCGCCAATCATCACTGTTGTCTAAGGGTTGTGCAGAATCTGGTCTCAGTTATTGACCTGTCAAAGAGTTGGCAAAGAAGAAATACCTAGACACACTTAGATGGTACCAAGTAAGGAAATGATGATGCTCAAGCAAACAAACAAAAGCCTATTCTTTGTTGTTCAAACAATTTAGTACTGTTATAAGCACAGTAAATAACAGCAGTGGGAAAGAGGAGGAAATACCACATTCTGGCATCCAGTTCAATGAAACAAGGTCCTTTGTATTGGTCATTACCCTATCACGGCTCCCAGAACACTGACTGGCACACAGTAGGTACTCAGAAGTCTTGGCTTGCAGAAGGGACATGTGTTCTCACTTAATATGAGACCCCTTCCTTCAAAAGCATTTCCTGAAATAAAAATGAATATTGTAGCTAATATAGCTTTTCCCTTAATTGAGGAGATTCTCATACTTCAGGGTCTAGCTCAAATTTTACTTCCTTAAATTCTTCCCACATCTCTTCCTACTGTCCATAGCCCCGCCTCCTTCAAAAAGTCAGAATTAAACCTTTGTCGTTCTATATTCTTCTTTATTCTCTATAGCCTATTACTTGGTCTTTCCATATCTATCTTGTTATTGTTTGAGACTATATATATATATAAATTAATTATGCTTAAATTAATAAGGCTGGCCATGAAGTCACTCTGTAGCCCAAGCAGCCCTTGAACCATGATTTTCCTGCCTGAGATTCCTGAGTAGCAAAGATTACAAAGCCCACATCACCAGACCTGACTCATTCATTCTGTGTTACGCTACAATGCTTACTCGTCTGACTCTTCAGAGTCATAAGCTCCAGGAGGGCACGGCTCTAATTTAACCTATTCTTGTACATCATCACCTCCTGTTCTCCTTCCCTCCTTTTGTTTCCTTATGTCGCCCAGGCTGACTTGGATCTCAAGATCTTCTTGCCTCAGTCTTTCAAATTCTGGAATCACTATCATGCCCAACACAAACCTTCACCTTCCAACATAATAAACAATATGTAAATGTCTGCTAGTTTTCATAAAATAGAATTATATTTTTGGTGTCCAAAAAGATATCAGCATAGACCAGGAGGTGGTGGTACACATCTTTAATCCCAGAAGAGGCAGATGCGGGTAGATCTCTGTGAATTTGAGGCCAACCTGGTCTACAAAAGTGAGTTTCAGGACAACCAGGACTGTAACACAGAGAAACTTTGTCTTGGAAAAAAAAAGATACCAGTGTACATTAGATGCTCATAAATGTTCATTACATAAATGAATTGAAAGAAAGGTGATTCCAACACAGCTAAGGTGCTTCAAATCCCAGGGTTGGGAGACATCATACCTTGAATATAGAAAAATAATCTTTCCCTTTCCCTTGTTTCTAAGCAGACTGTCCTAGTTAGGGTTTCTATAGCTGTGATAAAATACCACAACCAAGAGCAACTTGGAGAGGAAAGGGTTGACTTCATCTTACAGCTCTCGGGTCACACTGCATCACTGAGGGAAGTCAGGACAAGAGCTCAAGGCAGGAACTGGAGAGTCAATGAAGCAGAGGCTAAGGTGAAGTGCTGCTTACTAGCTTGCTCCGCAGGGGTTTGCTCAGCTTGTATTCTGACAGCACCCACTACAACCAGCTCAGGTTGGCACCACCCAGGGTGTGCTGGGACCTCCCATATCAATTATCAATCAAGCACAACAAGCTTGCCCACAAATCAATCTGGTGGGGGCATCTTCTCAATTGTGGTTCCCTCTTCCAAAATGACTCTAGGCTACTCAGGAATCTCAGGCAGGAAAATCATGGTTCAAGGGCTGCTTGGGCTACAGAGTGACTTCAAGGCCAGCCTGATTAATTTAAACACACACACACACAGTCTCAAACAATAACAAGATAGATATGGAAAGAGGAGGAGGCAGGGCTATGGACAGTAGGAAGAGAAGTGGGAAGAATTTGAGGTAAAAGAGAGCAGAAGACCTTGCCTAGATCCTGCTCCCAATATTGAACACTGGCACCAAAGCTTACAGACAAGATTGAAGGAGTTCCAGCAGAAGTAACAGAAGTGTGGCTAGTGAGATAGCTTAGTAGTTAAAATGCTGGAGTGAGGACCAGAGTTCAGATCCCCAGAACCCACATAAATGCCAGGTGGGCACAGTGGCCTGACTATAGTTCCAGCTTCCAAAGGTAGAGAACAAGCTCATTAGTGAGACTAACCATATTGGTGAGCTCTGGGTTTGACTGAGAGACCTCCGCCTCAATTAGTAAGGTGAAAGACCAATGAAGAACAATTTCCAACATCGACTTCAGGCTACACACACACACTTGCACATGCACACATGCATGTGTTCCCCACACATGCAAATATGCATGCACATACATACAACACATACAGAAAAACAAAAACACAAAATAAAAGTACCATAACTGATGTGGGCTGGAAGAAAACGGGGTGAAAAGGTGTTCAAGCTAGGCAGATGTGTTAAGTGACGCCTGAAACTAGACATGATAACCTTCTGCCAGCACTGGGAGAGTGTAAACACCTAAAAGGGGAGGAATTGTTTAGCCTGGCCCAACAAGCTCAAAGCAAAAGAAAGAATGAAATCAGGAAGAAAGAGCAAAGCCCTATGACAGGAGGGAGAAGTAAAAGACACACTGCTCCCTTTGGACTGAGAAAACAATGCTATACACATGTTCATACACATCAACAAGCATTACTGTCCTCAGCAGGAAGCATAAAGGAGATCTTTGTACATATAGATGGACCGTTAAAGCTTGAAAAACTGAACCTTAATGTAAACAGTCTATGCTTGGAATAGGAAGTCCTTTACCCTCTATGCAAAATATAGTCCTATACCCAGCATTATTAAAGTGGTGTCTAAAACCCCACTGATTATGACTGCACTATGAGTGAACATACCTTCAAGAGAAGATGAGGAAAGAAAAAAAAACAGAGAAATGATCAGAAAAGCCATGGAACTGAATCTCCCAACCTCATGTGTGTGCAAACTAGCAAAATCTCCCAGGTACGTTCTCATTTGACTACTCCCCACTGCCCAGGACCTCTCAAACTGAAGCTTGCAGAACACATACTCACTTCTTCCTACTTTCTGTTTCATTAACCTTTGCCTGCCTGCCTTCTGGCGGGTTTTAGGGGACCTCAGAGATTCCTATGACACTAACAATAATTGTGCATTGTAATCTGCTTGAGAGATTTAAAAAAAACTAGGATGTGAAAACCTTAAGAAAATACTGAAAAAAAGAATACAATAGCCACAGGGGAAAATATGATAAACTATAGAATTACTGTGAAATGTAGGGAAGGTAAGACTGAGGAGGACTTCCCACCACAGCTGAGCTTCCTAGAGAAGAAAGACAAACATTAATTAGCTAAAAGCATTTAAGATGTATGCTATCAAAATTGCTTGTTCAACAGATGAATTAAACAAAAGCCAGGGATCTTAATTAATATATCCAAGTGACATATAAAGAAAAAGAAAAGAAAGAACTAGAATACAAACCAAAGTACTTCAGCTTCAAATCCATGGCAAATGATAGGAATAGGTGAAAAGATGCAAGAAATGTAAGGTTGGGATAAGAGGTGGATTTGGATGGGATAGAGGAGGTAACTCATAGAATAATGAGAAATAAGCAGCCCCTTCTCCTCCCAAAGAATCTTAGTTCCTCCTCCTCAGGAATACCCGCGACATTTTGAGTCAGTCACTTCTGTATTCCTCACCAACATGCCCATCTCTAGGCCCTGCTTCCCCTCTTAGGGATACCATCCTTATTCCCAGATGCCTTATTGGTCCCAAGAGCCCTGGAAGCATCACGTTTCACATATGGCGTAGCTAACAGAAGTCACTCCACATATGAACTGGCTCTGCTCACAACTCCACCCTCCTCTCTTGCTCCCACCAGTGCTAAGAAAACCAGATGTACAAATGGTTAACAGAGGGGGGAAAAAATCCCACCCAGACCACTTGAAACGCGGCTAGTCTGGCTGGGCTTCCAGTCTGCTCAGCGACTGCTCCATGGCTGCTATTTATAGTCTCTGGGTGCCCAGCCCAGCTTCCAGGTCACTAATTGTGGCCCAATCCTGAGCCAACTCCACACCTCCTCCTCCACCCTGCAACACAAGGAACAAGAAGCAAATCCAGCTTTGTCCAGCTAAGAACAGCCAGGAGTGAGACCTGAACCCAAGACCAGTCTATAAATGCCTTGTAGAAGGTATCGAAGTTGCCTAAAGTCGACTGCCTTGTACCGCACGTGCTGGAGGGCTGAACTGCTTCATCTCGAATGAGCATCCCTCCGGAACTCTCTACAGCAATCCCGAGTTCAGCCCATGGCTGCACCAGAGCGGAAAGATAAGGTGTCTAAGCATTCACAGAGCTGCATGCTCTTGCTGAGCCTGTCAGCTTATTCGCCATGTGTACTCCAGTGTCCACAAGAGAAGCAATCAGAAAGGATGAAAGTCCAGAATTAAACCTTTCAAGATGCTTCTCTAGCACCTACAGAATACATTTAAATCCTCAAAGTTCTTAGTTTCAGACAGAGACCCTGAGAGTATGAGTTTTCTGAGAATGTTGTGAATAATCCCTTCTGACTTCAAAAGGCTATGATGAGTATTATTTTATAATAATATACTTTCCCCAGAGATGCAGAACACTAAAATAGGCAATGGCTATCTTTTGGCATATGAGGTAATGTGAAGTTATCCTGAGAGCAGAAAAGGTATATAGATAGATATAGATAGATAGATGCAATATATATACTTACATACATACATATGAGTGCGTGTTTATAGGCAAGAGCTAGCCCAAAGACTTGCTAAAGCTTTTATGTTAGATCTGTGTCTGAGTTGCACTGGAAAGCCACCAATGGATCACAAGCTCCGTCATGAATTCATTATCTGAAACCTTGGTCCCATTCATCCCAATTAAATTTGGTGGTTGTCAATGATATTCATATTCAGAACAAAGGTCAGGGATTAGAGATGAAGGAAAAGGTAGAACAATAGTAAGATGGTCCCTTCCTTCCCAAAATATGGTCACCATTCTTCCCAGAAAGTACAAGTCTCCGTCCTCTGATCCCTTGACTTAGACCAGTCAACACTATGCACCCTGATGCCAGTCGTCTTCTCATTTGGGGTTCGATTTAGCCACTGGTTTATATGCCAGGGTTCCTAGTTATTCTGAAGTAAGAACCAGAATGTTGCTGCGCTACCTCATCATCACCCACAAATACCCATTCCCAGCCCCAAATCTTTCCTCCCAAGACCACAAGGGGGGAAAAGTTTCCAAATTAAAAAACTAAAACTGGCAACAAAGGTGCCCCATGGCAGTAACCTTTAAAAGTGGCCATTAAAGTTTATAAGTCAGACGGGCACCAAGTGAATGATCAAGAAGAGAAAAACAGCCCCCTCCCTTCAGGACCCAGAGCCACAGCCTCCTTCCACACAGCTGATGTCACAAGAAGCACTTGCAGCCATCAAGGGCTCTCTGTGTCCCAACTACAACTGCTCACCATATAGATAGCTCTGTGTGTCTGGCTACCTAGAAAGGGAAGAGGAGGGACAAGGAGTCATGGTTTGGGGTGTACATGAGGTAGGGAAAGGTGGGAAAGGGAAGGAAAAACCCCAAATCTCTCCCTAGTAGAAAGGCTGCCCTGGTCACAGGTCATGGGGGAATAGACCTCATCAGAC
Organism: Alexandromys fortis; assembly: GCF_014885135.2. NCBI lineage: Eukaryota > Metazoa > Chordata > Mammalia > Rodentia > Cricetidae > Alexandromys > Alexandromys fortis. The sequence continues at coordinate 826,488 of NW_026068193.1, forward strand.
TCCTAGGTCGGTAGTTATCAAGTTTTCTTTCCACCAATGCACATGAGGCACAGCACAGATTCCCACTAGTTACTGTGATTCAATGTGCAATGACCCTTAGCTATCCTGGGACAAGGGGGTGCATATCAGAGTTATTCTGATAAAAGTATGAGTAGCTTAGAAAGCCTTCCAAATCATTCTGACCACCATTTTGTGGGGTATATACCCCTAGGAAGAACCATGAGTTTGGGGATACTACTTCTTCCCTCCCTCCCTTCCTTCCCCATGGAAGGTAAATTCAACAAATACACCTGGAGAGTTTGTGAGCCAGGCATTGTTCTAGGGGCAATGGGAACAAGCATGAACATGCAGACCCAAATTCCTGCATGCACTCAGAGTCTAAGCCCACTAGAGAAGGAAAGCAACATATTTAAAGAGCAGCATCTGCAGAATATAGGCCCGAGTAAATGTTAACAGAAACAAAACAAAACAAAAAACCAGAGTGAGGAAGGGAAAGAAAGATCTGGGAGCATAGTGCTGCACGTCAATAAAGCATTCAAGAGGTTGAGACAGGAGAATTGCAAGTTCAAGACCAATTCAGGCTACTATCTCTCAAACAATGCTAGCTGGTGTTGGGATGGAGGTGAGGTTGAAACTGTAGAAAAGGTGGTCAGAATACCCTCAATCAGAAGGTAGCACTTGAGAAAAGACCCAAAGAAAGAAAAAGAAGCATTGGCAAAATGAGTCAGCAGTTAAGGGCACCTGCCACCAACCAGGCCTGAATATCTGAGTTCAATACCCAGGATCTACGTGATGGAAGGAGAGACATGACTCACTGTCCTCTCACATCCAAACATGCCCTGATGTGTGTTTGCCTCAACCACCCCCCCCCACACACATGAATAACAAAAATGTAACTTAAAGAGAAAGTGAGCCATGTGTGTATCTGAAGAAAGAATTCCCAGCAGAGGTAAGAGCAAATGAGAAGGTCTAGCATATCACCAGACATGCTAGTGTAAGAAGGTAGTCACAGAGCTGAGCCTGTGCACCACTGGCCACCATAGGGCTCCTCCTGTCTTGGATCTTAAGGTTCTAGGTAGTATGCACTGAATGTCTGTTGGTCTAAATCATCCAGGCCAGGGACATACCAAGAAGCAGAAGAAACTTAAATAGTTTGGTGGAAGAGCACATGGATAGGTAAAGTGAGCTTAATATTAAAGATTTCTCTTTATTTAAATATCTTAAAGTTCCCTTAAACAGAATCTCATCTATCCTCACAAAACACTTGTAAAGAACAGAAGCTATATCCCTTAGTTAAGAACTAGCAAGGAGGGGCTGGAGAAATGTCTCAGAGGTTAAGAGCACTGGCTGCTATTCCAGAGGTCCTGAATTCAATTCCCAACAACCACATGGTGGCTCACAACCATCTGTAATGAGATCTGGTGTCCTCTCCTGGTGAGCAGGCAGAACACTGTATACATAGCAAATAAACAAATCTTTTTTTTTTTAAATGAACTAGCAAGGAGAGAAGGGATCATTTATTTTAAATCTAAAGCTGGAATAGGTATTTGCTCTTAATATCCTATCATAAAATCACAGAATACTAAAAAATACACAAGACAGATTAGCTTTCACAATCCTCTCATCTTAACTTAAGAAGCACTTAGCAAAATTAAAATTCAGCTTTTCTAAGCAAGGGTTAACACTCATTAGAAAGCAAGATAGTGGTGCAGCTTTTTAAAAAGGGAGACCAGTTCTCTCAAATCCCACATTCTAGAAACTCCCCTGCAAGGAAAGATATGGTGGTGGCATCAGGGTCATAGGAGACCAAACAGTATCTTCTGTCGTCGCACCCCTAGAAAAGCCTAGGTCCACCCACTGCTCTTGATCTAGTTCCCTTCAGCTAATGTCCTTTGGGAAACAGAAGATTCACTAGCCAAGTGGAGCAGGCTCTGAAGACCAGAACTAAATCTGTAGCGTGAATCTGAAGACACATACAGGGGGAGAGGGAGGGGAGCTCTGCATGCATGCACAAACGTGTACAGTCAGTAGCAAGGAAAGGAAAGCACACATACAACACAACACAGCAGGGCAGCTGCAGAAAACAACTGCTTGTTAAGTTAAAATTAAACTGTGCACAAATATTGACCTTTGGAGGGGACAGAAACTGGTCCCATATTTACCAGCTTTATAAATGGGATTGACCACAGCTACCCCACGTGCTTGGCCAGCATGATGGCAGGATGGGGTGAGGCCCCACTTTGGGGGGTGGGAGATGAATATGAGAGGAGCAGAACACATTTTAAATACTTTCTGAAATGTCCTCACTCTTGGTAAGTCAAAGTTCCCAAAGCCTTACACACTGGATTTTCTAGGAAAGTAAATAAGGGAGACTCAGAAAGTGGGGTAGGTGTCAGAGAAATAGGAATAGAGGAGAAAAAGGAAATATGCAGAAGGCAAGTTGTTAAGAAGAATGAGATGCAGAATACATTAAAGCAGAATGTGGAGAACACTGAGCAGCTTATCCTTTTGAACCCTGGCCCTTGGTCAAACCAAGAGTCATAAGGTAGACCAGGTGACCAATTTAAGTAACGTAGCAAAACAACATGAACTGACCTGGTTTGAGTTTTGGCTGTGCTACTTACTAGATATGTAACCTGGGGAACTCAATCACCCCCAGTTTCTCATCTACAAAAAAGAAATATTAATAAAAAGTACTGCCCTAATTCACAAAGACTAGAATCAAAGGAAGACAACATGAGTGAGAGTACTTTGCCAACCATAAAAAACCATACAGATATTATTTTATTAATTCCTTGCCAGCTAATTGTTTATCTTCATATTCCAAATTTGTGGGCAAACTAAAATCTCCCTCTGGCAAAGTCACAGGCTACAAAGGAGAGCTTAACCTTGCCTTGAACTGTTTAAAGGATCTTCCCCTTGCAGTAGATAGGGACAGACATTAGAGAAACTGGGGAGATTAGCTTTGTCCAGAATCTCTGCCTTCTTCCTCTTTTATGCTCTCCTTTATGCTCATGATCTACAAGATATAGCAAGATGCATAAAAGTCTAGATTCACGTACATGTGTCACCACACACATCCCCCAAAACCCACTCTGTGTCTGAATACAAAATACCCCAAAGACTCATGAGTTAAAAGTCTGTCCTCCTGTCGGGTGGTGGTGGTGGCAGCCCACATCTTTGATCCCAGCACTTAGGAGGCAGAAGTAGGTGGATCACTATGAGTACAAGGCCAGCCTGGTCTACAGCTAGTTCCAGGACAGCCAAGGCAAAAAAAAAAAAAAAAAAAAAAAAAAAAAAAAAAAANAAAAAAAAAAAAAAAAAAAAAAAAAAACCCAACCCTGTCTTGAAAAAACAAACAAACAAAAAGGTTTGGTTCTCAATCAATCAAGGATCAGAAGGAGGCTGTGGGAGAAGTAATTAATTAGCCTACAAGGCTCTGACCTCATCAAGGGACTCCTAACTTGATGGTCCTATTGATAGGTGACATGAACCTTGGGGGGGGGGGGGAGACACTTAGGAATGGGGCCTTCGCAGCATGCTGTTAGAGGCCATATCTTGTCACCAGGCCCTGCTCATTCTACTCTCTCTGCCTCACAGACATCAGGAATGAGCATCTTAGCTTTACCACATGTTCCTCACCATGGTGCTCTACCTCACTAACAGCCCAAGAACACAGCCACGTCAACAACTGAAGCCTCTGAAACCCTGAGCCAAAAATACCCTTTTTTCCTTTAAGTTCATTTTCTCAAGTATTTCTGTCTTGGCAATGGGAAGCAGACTAACATACCCACTAAATTTCAGAAATTATTGTAAATAAAAAGTACTTAGAGATTTCTTCCCCAAAATTAGGTGCCCAGTTTTGCATGGTGCCCCTGTACCTCTATGTGGTGTACTGCTCACACTATATATCTTGAAACTGTGGAAAAAACAAGCAGCTACTATTTTTGCATCTGAAAAAGGTGGCGACTAAATTAAAGTCCTTTACCTTCTTGGTGCTAAGCTAATATAAACCACTAGTGTCTTTTGACTCTGCTTTGCTCATTCAATGTTTTACCTTAATATATTACAGTTTATATTGTTGAACGTGTATCATAAAACACAAACATTGTACAGCAGAGCCATGTCAGCAGTTCAGGAAGAATTCCCAACGTTGCAGTCTCTGGTCACAAGGCAGGAAGATGTTTTTGCGTTCCCTGCACCAAATACGTGCTGAAGCATAGACTCGAAACAAGTTGGGGGAGGGACAGATGGACAGGGATAGACAGGGCTGGGCGGGGAATTAAGCTGCAGGTGGAGGATGTCGTCCTTGGATACAGATCAAAACTATAACCCTTAGCAATCTCTGTCACCCTTGACGGACACCAGGAAGACACTAGCGCTCCAGGTTCAGTCACTCACAGGAGAGTGCTCTCCTCACACCTGTCTTTCTCGTGGACAAATGGCTTGCCTCAGTAGTCTCTCTTCTACAAAAATGTGAAGAAATCAAGCTAGCTGGCCTCCCCCATATAAGCTTACAGTTTGTGGTCAAACCCATTAGACTATAGCCAGAATGGATATTGTTTGCAAGGTATTCCATACTTGAAGAAAATTATAATTGCCATCCATTTAATCACACACATGGGGCGCGGGGGCGGGGAGAATCTCCTTTTCTTTTACTAAAGTTTTCATTTATTTTACATACCAACCTCAGTTTCCCCTCCCTCCTCTCTTCCAGATCCTTCCCCCCTCCTCCTCCATTCAGAAAGGAGGAGGCCTCCCATGAGAGTCAATAAAGCACATCGTATCACCTTGAGGCAGGACCAAACTCCTCCCCTGCATCAAGGCTGGGCGAGGCATCCCTGCATAGGGAATAAGTTCCAAAAAGCCAGCTCAAGTGTCATGGACAGGACCTGCTCCCAGTGCTAGGGGCCCCACAAACAGACCAAGGTACACAACTGTCATCCACAACCAGAGGGCTTAGGTGGATCCCAGGCAGGCTCCCTACCTGTCAGTCCAGAGTCCATGAGCTCCTATGAGCTCAGATCTGTCTCTTTTTCCCTGGCATAATCTTCACACACACACACACACACACACACACACACACACACACACACACACTTATATAATCCTTCCCCCCTCTCGTCATTTGGACTCCCAGAGTTCAACCCAGTGCTTGACTGTTGATCTCTACATCTGCTTCCATCAGTTACTGGATAAAGGCTCTCTGTTGAATATTAGGGTAGTCACCAATCTGATTACAGGAGAAGGCCAGTTCAGGCACCTTCTCCACTATTGCTAGGAGTCTTAGCTGTGGTCATCCTTGTGGATTCCTGGGAGTTTCTCTGGCACCAGGATTTTCCCCAACCCCAAAATGGCTCCCTCTATCAAGTTATCTCTTTCATTACTCTCCCCCTCTGTCTGCCCCCAACTCAACCAAACTGATTCCTCATGTGCCCATGCCCCCATCCCCTCCCTGCCACACCCCACCACTAGTTTATCCAGGAGATCTAATTCATTTCCCCTTCCCAAGGAAATCCATGAATCCCTCTTAGGGTCCATCCTTAGTTAGCTGTTAGCTAACTTCTCTGGGGTTGTGGACCGGAGTCTGGCTATCCTTTGCTTTATATCTAATATTCACTTATGAGCGAGTACATCCTCCCCCCAAATCAATAACTCTGACAGGGAAATCCTAGGAAGAAGAGTGGGACAGGGACTGGAAACAGCATCATATAAAGCAAAACATTCTTCAGAAGAAATCTAGGACTTTGTACAAACTAGTTACTCTGTGAAAAGAACAAAAAAGTTCACACTAAGACAAATGATTATCACTCAGCAGAAGATGTGGCAGATCTGTCTGTCTACCAGGGGCTCCTGGTTCTACCCACAGCCCCAACTATGACCCTCCTGATATTTCATAAACTAAATTCAGTCCACCCAACTTGAACAGTTTGAAAACTACAAGCCCACACAAGATTTACAGCTGAATACTATTTGTTTTCAGTGATCTGTGTTTCTGGCCGAGTGGTAGATTGGTCTCTCTGAGATGTTCCTAAGCAGATCATGTGACATTAGAACTGATTTCTATTTAGAATTTCTTAGTCTAAGCAAACAAAATATTATTCCTAGGGGCTTCTGAGCAAAAGTACTTTAATACTGAATATAATAGCAATGTAAGTACTCTATAGGTCAGTAAAACACAAAAGGCTTATACAGAGGAATGAGAAATAAACATGAGAGACAGGGTCCAAACAGAAGGGGAGGGGCTCTTACATGAAAATTGGACGACCAAGACAGGGTGACAGAAGGAAGAGACTCACAGCTAGATGTGTGGTATTACCACTTTAATCCCAGTGCTAGGGAAGCAGAGGCAGGTGGATCTCTGTGAGTTCGAAGCAAGCAGTGATTTATGTCATGAGCTCTAAGCTAGCCAGAGCTAGGTCCTGTCTCAAAGAGAGAGACAGAGACAGAGAAAGAGAGGAGAGACTCACAGGCGCAGTGGATGTGTCCACACACTGGCGCCGACCTACTTTCTGTCTGAGACCCAGGCACAGCATAAGTTTCTGGCTGCCTTAGGACCGTCGGAAATTCAGAAATGACTAAACTGCAGGCACACTAGGAAGCACCTTCCACTGTACTCTTTGAAGCTCTCAGAGAAGCAAATAAGGAAACATTGCTACTGGGTACCTGTGAGTGCTGCCGACTCACCAGCCCCAGGAAACAGCCTGAATAGAGTCTTATTCAGGCCCAGGGAAAGCGCTGTTAATACATACAAAACCCCTTTGACTAATGTGAGCAGGGAAAGAGCCTCTATAATTAACAGAGACTGTCACAGGCATCAGGGGCCTCGGACGTGTTCGATGCAAACCACTTGAGAAGACCCAATCTTTTAGGGGAAGGCTGGGGTTTGTGAGCAGGGCTCCAACATGCTGGGGACAACTTTCCCAAAAGCATCCCACCGTATTTAAAAAGAAGAAGAGAAATGGAGGTGGAGTATGGGGAGGAAAAACCCCAAACCTCAACTTAATGTTTTCCCACCACTGGAACTAAAAAGTGAAAAGAAGAAGTCCAAACGCAGCCAGGTTCCAATTAGGGCCTAATTAGAAAGAAAAGCGGCGCGCCTCTGACAGCTCCAGAGGGAAGGGATGCAGTCAGTCCTGAGCTGAGCTGTCCACTTGAAAGCTGTGATGATTAGAGGACAGCTTATAGGGAGAGATGGGGAGGGAAGGGAGGAGCAAAGGAGGGAGCTTGGGGCTGGCCAATCCTGCAAGTCAAGGGCCAGAACAGAAAGTCAGAAGCACACACTGATCAGTCACCATGTGCAATGCATTACATAGAGGACTGTGAGGGGAAGGATTCCACTCAGGCTCAGTACTACACACACGCACACAGACACACACACATACATACGCACACATACACACATACACACACATATACATACACATACACACATATATATACACACACATACACACATATACAAATACACATCCATACACACACACACACACACACACACGAGTGTTCTGGGAATTTTAAACTCCACTTCTTTAGAGACATAAACCCACATGGCCTCTCTGCCTTTCTCTCAGATCCCAAGTGTTGTACATGACACCCAGAGACTTAGGAGGAAAGCATTCTATCACCAAATATTCCTGAATGAAGTGATGTGGATTTGCCCCAGTTCTCAAAATAAGTTAAGTTTAAGCTTATACCAGCAGGTAGGTGAACAGCTGGAAGGGCATTTTGTATTTTCCTTATGATCCCAGAGGATTAAAGGCCTGGTAGAAAGGAGCCAAGTAGGCACCTCTGCATACAGTGTAGGGGAAGGAAACAGCCTGTTCCACTCAGATGTGCAAGACTCAAGCAGTATGATTAGGCAGTATGGAATATTTCCCGCCCCCTTGCTCGAGGGTACACTCTCCCTTGTTGATTTAGTCCAGGCAATTTGGAGGAGGGACAGGAAGGGCTACGGCAAACATGTCACAGTCTGAAGTGAATAGGGCCAACTGAAAGAAGAGGCAAAGAACAGAGTTAAGAGGAGAGGCCTCTCTTCCCATCCCACAGTCTGGGCTCCATCCAACACAAAGTTAATTCCTAACCTCGACTTCACCACCCTGCCCACTGCTTACATGATTTATCCCTCTATCTGCCTGCATCGCCTTTATAAGCCTCCCAGCCCTATACACCATTATAAAAGATGTCTGTGCTGCTGGCTCAACCTGGCCCAGCGCTGGCTCCTGCCACGGTAACCCTTCTCCACCCTTTCATTTTACAAGCCTTCCGCCATCATGGAAATCTGAAATCCCACGAAAGAACAGTAAACAAATACCACAGGGAAAGGAAAATACCTATCCAGGCCACTCAGGACAGCAAATGGACAGATGTCTGTAGGCAGGGATGAAGGCCTCCAGGCACCAGCAGTGAGCTGCCTTCTTAGCCGGGCCCAACTGCACACAGCTGAGCTGATCCCTCATGGGACGAAGCCAGGGAGTGAACTTCAGTTTCACTCCCTGTACTATGGAAGACAGTGGTCCCAGACACAGCTGAGTGTCTGGCATACAAAAGGTACACAAAATAGTAGCTACTATGGTCTGGGATACTAAACATCTGGAAAATGGGGTACAGTCACAGTTCCTATTTCTTCCTAATACAAATTTAAACTTTCCAGCAAGGTTTCTCCTTTATTCTGTACAAGCTTCCCCTTTCAAAACCAGATTCCACTGACTGACCCAACCAAAAATAACCCAAGTGAAGTTTCCTAGCAGTGGTGTGTTTTACTGTCTTTTTGTTTGCTTGTTTGTTTTCTGAGACATTGTCTCTCTCTGCAGCCCAGGCTGACCTGGAACTCATTATGAAAACTAGGGCTGGCGATCGATCCACTTGCCTCAGCCTCCCAGGGGCAGGGATTACAGATGTGGATCACCATGCCTGGATTTCCATGTCTGCTTCTGCATCTCCTCATATATCCCAGAGACTCTCTCAGCTCCAGCCTTCCAGGCTCTGCTTTCTCATCACAGGCCTCCAGAGAACCTGCCAATGCTGCTGGCATCTGTTTGTCCCCTAAAATGCCCTCTTACCACAGAGCCTAAACTAAAACACCAGGGTCAGACCTTCCCCCAGCTAACTTGGCTAAGAATGGACAATAAGGAATTCTCTGCAAGTCTCTGGGGCTCCAATGGCTCTGCCAAGGAGCCTGAGCACTCCCTCAGGGTTCTGTTGTTCACTTAGGGTTAAGGAGCCAGGAGATGGAGGCAGAGGGCAGGAGGGCTGGGGAGGGCAGGAAGAGAAGAGAGCTTTGATTCAGCGACCAGACTGAGCGCTCTACAGGCCGGGCTCCACTGAGGTTTCTCGGGTGAAACAGGCCTCTGTGGTAGCAGTGTCTGTAAAGCGGATGGAAATGCCCATAAAGCCATATCAAACCCTGTGCAGAGAAGGACAGGGATATATATAGAACCAGGAACCAAAGGAGCCACAGGGGATTCAGGCAGCCAGCTCCGCCCAGCCCTTAAACACGCCTCAGGGAAGGGGGAGGCCCAAGGAACAAGCTCCAGGAATGAAGGCTGGAGACAGCCCGGCGGGTTTGCCAAGGGAGTGGGGAAATTAGGGGCGTCTCAGGGACAATGCTAGAAGGAGGGGAGCTAACAACTAGGCTGTTGGAATCAATCAGGGCTGGGGGCAGCCTAGGCCTGTGCCAGCTCAGGGATGCTAAGCAGCCAAACTTGAGAGTTTGATCAGAGCCTGGTAGCTATGATAGTCTGCTTTGGTGTCCCACAGTCTTGACAGGGCACTGCTTCCTTCTCAGCGACAAAGAGCCACTAATAATTTGTTTCCCTGGTATCACACTTGCAACCAGCATCTCCACTATAAATTAGTCCAGGAACTAGGGTGTGCCTCTCATCACCCCCCCCCCCTTAATCCCAGCCTCCTAGAGAAACTGGAGTTGAGGACAGGTACGAAAAGAAAAGAAAGGAACAGGAACCATAAACTGTGGAAGTGTCTTGAAACCAAAAAAGGACCCTAGGAAGAAAAACTGCTATAAAGTAGAATCAAGTCAGGAGTGATGGTGCACAGCTGTATTCCCAGAACCTAGGGAACTGTGGCAGGATTACTGTGAGTCTGAGCTAAGTCAAGTGCATACATCAAGTTTGAGGAGCTACACAGACCTTGTCTCCAGAAAACAAAGGATAACAACAAAAAGAAAACAGAGATGCAGATGAAGGTCAGTCATCAACAGAGAACATGCTTAGCAGGCACAAGGTCCTGAGTTGATCCCCAGAACCACAAACAAGACAACCCAAACAAATCACAGAGAAAAGGGCGGCTCACAGAACGAGGCCAAGGCCTCACCAACTATTATACCTGCTAGCACAAGGCTCAGAAGAGACAGTCAGGAGAGATGGGGCTCATCGGCTCGGAACTGCTGGGATCCCTCCCTCCCACTAACCATCTTGCCAAGGTAGGCTGTCAAGACTCAATGCCTGGGTAATTGGGATCTACAAAACACCAAACCTACATAACTTTCTTATCTGAGCCACATTCAGGCAACCAATCCTCCAACTCCCTAGCCCCAATCAAGAGAATCCCTCCCTCCCAGAATCACCAGGCCCAGGCACACAAATATATCAAGGTTTTGGCGCCACCTGCTGTCTACTCCCTGGTAGCTGAGTGGACAAGGATGGGCTTGAAATTTCCTTATTTCATCACAAATGCTACAGGAACAAAATTTAAGAGAATATTAGCTGTAAGTTCTAAAACCAGGATATATCTCAGTGGTGCAGCACTTGCTTAATTTCTACCAAAGGGTGATCCCTGGAGAAATTCACTCTAGTTCCCAGGTCTGTCATCTTGGGAACTCCAACTCCAATTCCTTTTTCTTTCTGGTTCCTCCAGAGCGGTGGTTCTTAACCTCCTAATGCAGCAAGCCTTTAATATAGTTCCTCATGTTCTGGTGATTCCTAACCATGGAATTAATTTCTACATTGCTACTTCATAATTGTAATTTTGCTACTGTTATTAATTGTAATGTGAATATCTGATATGCAGGATATCTGATATTCAACCCCTGTATAAGGGTCATTTGAACCCCAAGGGGCTGTGACCCATAGGTTAAGAACCACTTCTCCAGAGTCTTTTACTGTGTGTTTATTTCCAGTGTTAAAGTCATTAGTCTGCAAAGTTTCTTTTCCAAGAGTCTTGTGGATTTGAAAACAGAGAAATCAACAAGTATTTTTCTAGTTAATAAGTCTGTCTATTTTAAAATTTTCTCTACAGCACCTTATTTGGATTTTCTGGGTTTTAAGCAAAGGTTCTGATTTTGCACCTGCATGACATGATCAAGGGCTTCTCATCCAACACTATAATGACAACAGTGTTCCACAAGCAAAGCTGAGACAGTTCATCTGCCTCGTCATTTCTGTCTCTTGTTCTGATATGTAACAGGTTCACTGAGAAGTCAGTTGGTCCCACAGATAATACATCTGCGAATTCAGTTTTCCGGGTATCTCTATGGTACCTACCATGGACCAGTCATGAACTGAAGCTAGGATGGTAAGAGATACAAGGTCTATGTTCTTGTACATTCCAGAATCTTTTACCTACTGACATATTAGGCACAGAAATTCCTCATCCATCTTAAAGAACACCTGTGTGACCCACAAAGATCAAAATAATAACATATATGACTTTGTAAAGAGATAAAATGAAGGAGATGGGGGAGGGGCGATGGATGGAATACCAGTGCTTGAAGGGCTGAGACAGGAAGATTGCTCTGAGTTTGAACTATGAAGTGAGTTCCAAGCCAGCAGGCCAATCTGTGGAGAGGGGAGAGGAAGGAAATTTGGAGATTTTGTCTCTAAAGACCGAAATTGAGTTTCCCCTACTACACAATACTGAACCAATTCTAGTGGCCACACGCTTCCTCTAGTCCCAGGGTCTTTAGTGGGAAGAAGGGAGGAATCTGTCCCATACTGGGATTAATGGTTCAAAATGTATATTATAAGCATTTCTCCAAATGTCACCACAAAAATATGTAGAATTCCATCATGGAATAAAGAGAGGGTTTTTAAAAATTCAGTTATTATATATGTATGGTTGTTTTGCCTGCAAATATGTCTATGGGACACACACCTGGAGTGTCTACAGAAGCCCGAAAAATGGCATCATATTCCCTTGGAAGTAGGATTATAGATGGCTGTGAACCACCATGTGGGTGTTAGGAATCAAACCCTGGTCCTCTATAAGAAGAGAGAGGGTTTTTTTTTAATGGATCTTATCAGAAACTGGCAAGTTAAGGGGACTAAAGTCAGCCATAAAATTATAGGGTACTCATGTCCTCTCATCTAGCTCCTAGTTTTCCCAAGTGAGACTGGTACACTGTCATTAGAGAAGGGCTTCCCAAAGCTTCTGTGATAGTCTTATCAGGTAAGACAGTCTCTCTCCTTACAACTACAGCATTACTATTATAAGCATGGATGAAATGCCTGGAAGTATATAAAAGTATTTTGTTTGTTTAGTTGGTTGATTTGGGCTTTTTGTTTTATATTTTGTTGTTATTATTAGTCTATATTCTTTAGGCAGAATCTCATGCCTAAAATCTCAGAATTTGGGAGGTGAAGAAAGAAGGATCAAGAAACCAAAGACAACCTAACGAGTTTGAGGCCAATATGGACTACATGAGGCCATTTCAAAAAAGAAAGAAAGAAGGAAAGAAAGAAAGAAAGAAAGAAAGAAAGAAAGAAAGAAAGAAAGGAAGGAAGAAAGAAAGAGGGGCTGGAGAGATGGCTCAGCGGTTAAGAGCATTGCCTGCTCTTCCAAAGGTCCTGAGTTCAAATCCCGGCAACCACATGGTGGCTCACAACCATCTGTAATGAGGTCTGGTGCCCTCTTCTGGCCTACAGACATACAGACAGAATATTGTATACATAATAAATAAATATTTAAAAAGAAAGAAAGAGACAACAACCCAGAAAATCCAAAGGCAATAGATTTTTTTATCTTGTCTTAAAAACAAAATGAAACAAAACAAAAAACAACTGTTTTTACTGTATAGCCCAGGCTGACCTTGAACAACCAACTGTCTTCTTGTCTTAGCCTACCATGTTTAGATTACAAGTGTGCCCATCCTGAGAATAGCCTCAGCTGGCTATGGAGCTGAGGGTGACTGTAAGCTCCAAATCCTCCTGCCCCACCTTCAAGGTGTGCATCACCACCTTGGCTAACTCTGATGCTAAGTTCCCTTAAAACAAAACAAAACAAAGAATAGACCACAGTTGAGAGAACTAAGTTCTTTCAAGGGAGAAAAAAGAAGGGACGAACAGCAGACTTCCCCCCACCTTAGAGTACATACTTTGAGGGTCTACTTAACAGGTCTGAGGACAGGGAGCCCCTGATGAAGGCAGCAACAGTCAAGGCTAACAAGCAGGGAACTCAGAAGAAGGTTCCTCTAAGTGACCTTCCTTATCAGTGGTTCTCAACCTTCCTAATGCTGCAGCCCTTTAATACAGTTCCTCATGTTGTGCTGACCCCAACCATAAGATTATTTCTGTTGCTACTTCATAATTGTAATTTTGCTACTGCTATAGATCAAAATGTAAATATCTGTGTTTTCTGATGGTCTTACGTGCCACTCCTGAGAAAGGGTCACTTGACCCCCTGAAAGTGGTCATGACCCACAGGTTGAGAACTTCTGTTTTAGATCTAGCCATTTCTTATGAGTTTTCTGAGACTCCACTAATTTCCTCATAGAGAATACTCTATTTGTCCTCACTAGGTACTTTGATTTTCCCTATATAGCACTTTTTCTTGGATTGTGTGTGCATAAATACCTGACCCTACTTCTAAGACATGATTCTTGGGGCAGGAAACAGGTCAGTCATCTTGGTATCTGTAGCACTTAACAAGTACTAAAAATGCTAGTTTCTGGGTTTGGGGTAGTAGCACCATTGGCAAAGTATTTATTATGCAAGCTGAAAGGCCTGAATGCAATCCAGATAGACAGACAGACAGACAGACAGACAGACAGACAGAGGGAGCTATAGATATGCCAGGGTCTGGTGGATGTACCTATAATGCTAGAACTGGGAAGGCAGAGACAAGAGGATCCATGAAGCTCGCTGGTTAGCCAGTGAAACTGCAAGCTCAAGGCTCAATGAGAGGCCTTGACTCATAATAATAATAATAATAATAAGCTTGAGGGTTGAGGAGAGGATGGCTCAGCTACTAAAACACAAGTATGAGGACCTGAGTGAGTCCCCAGAAGCCATGTAAAGCCAGGCACAGTAGCACACATCTGCTGTGATCCCAGCATTTCTACAGGAAGATGAGGAGGATATCCAGAAGCTCACAGGCCAGTGAGCCTGGCACATGTAGCGGAAAGAAAGAGACTCTGTCTCAAACAAGGGAGAGGCACTCTTCTCTCCATTCACACACATGAATGTGCACACACACACATGAACACACATACACACACAAACTTTTTAAAAATAAGAGAGTTTTCAAATAAGAGTGATTGAGGACATGGACCTTGTTTCCACATGCATGTGGACACAAATGCAGATGTATGCACATGCAAACACATACAGACACATATACCCAGAGATGCTAGCTCCCTATCCCCCATTCCAGTACCTGTGCTTGAGGTACTGTAGCATTCACTAAATGCTGGGTGAGGACAATAACATTCACAGTAGCCATCCAGTCCAACTACACAAAGTTGTCAGACCAGTTCAGGATATTGGCAAGAAAACTCCTTTTACACTTGGCCCAGACATTTACTTTTAAGGTTTGTCTCCTCCTCCTCAAAAGACTCTAGGAAATAGGGTTAGTTTTAAGTTCTAGAAACTCTAATCATTCCTGTTTTCTCCAAGCTAAGAGCTTGAAGGAAGACTGTGGATACCTCATGAATATTGATGAGTCCCTGTGGTCACATGAATATTAACAACGCCCTGTGGCTTTCGGGAATAACTGCCCAGCTAGAAGGTCTAATATTAGCCTTGGCTAGGCCAGAAAGGTGGAATGAGCGTATGCCCATACATACCCACGGGGAGTAATGGATTGATGGTAGGGGCCAGTTTAGGGGTTGGCCTCTAAGCAAACATGGGCACGTGGGCAATTAAGAAAAGACTAAACATGTGCCTCACACCCCTGGCACTGGCTCTGTTAGCTATTACCTGGGTAGGAATCCCCAATTCTCTTGCTTTGCAAGTTAGGATATAGAAGCTAAATCACACACAATCCGGGGCGGGGGAGCAATCCGGGGCGGGGGGCGGGGGAGCATTGATACAAATACATTGACCTAATTAAACTGCTAAAGCAGAGGGGTAGGCAAGGTTCAAAGTCAGATCACATTAGCAAACAAAGACGATAACAGCTTTCAGAGGAAAGACATTCTCAGCTGAAGAGGTAGTGGAAAGGGTTAATCTCTATTTATACCTATAGCTAGGGTGTATCTCAGTGGTAGAGAGCTTGCTGGGCATGCATAATACACACATGTTCAATCTCGTGTGTGTGTGTGTGTGTGTGTGTGTGTGTGTGTGTGTGTGTACCTTAAAAAGATATTTATACCTATAGATTTTGGGCCAGGAGACATCAAGAAGAATGATTTCTTTTTTAATATTTTATTAATTTGTGTAGGTTGGGTGCTTTTCCAAATGTATATCTATGCACTGTTTGTACAGTGCTCTTGGAGACCATAAGGGAGCTTGGGTCCCTGGTTTCAAACAGTTATGTTAAAGATGGGTGCTGGGAATAGAACCCTGGTTCTTTGTAAAGCAAAGTTAAGAACAGGCAGAGCTCTTAACCACTGAGCCATGGCTCCAGCCCACCCCACCCCCTTTTAAATAGTACTGTGAGTCAAAATTAACCAAAGAACCCTATTGCCCCTCACCCTGGTTCTAAGTTTCAAGCACACTTCTATGCCACACGACAGTCTTATTAAAAGGAAAAGCAGATCAAGGAGCCCCTGGAGTAGTAAAACCTAACGGTAATGAAGAGACTCTCACTGCACGCACTAGGATGTGCTATTCTTAAAACTTGCAAAGCATCTCATCATTCTTCTAGGCTGATCTTGCTCAAAAGCCTTGACCCTTCAGCTCTGTGTGAAAACACTGACCCAGCCCCCTTCATGCAGGAAGAACAGAGGGGCCTGTGGACCTAACCCAAGCTGAGGTGGTGAGAGGCCACACCTAGGAAGAAGGGGGGCTACTCACGGGAGCTGTGTTCTGTCACACAATTACCATATTATGTGGTTCTAATAAAAAGAAATACTTGAAGTTTTACTAGTGCCATATAATAAAGTATTTATAGAATCCGGGGGGGGGGGTAGACGGGGAGGGAAACAGGCAGAATCAGAATTGTTAGTAACAGCCTGGCAACAACAACTCTCAGTGTCAGCCATCCAGGTTAAATCTGAAAGCAGAGCCTCCACTGGGGGGTAAGGAACAGCATGGACACAACACAGACCCTTTCCCCAGCAGTGTGTCTCTAGCTAACTGCAGAGGAGGTGAGGGAAAGGCAGGAACACTAGCAAAATTACTGGGTCTAGGCCTCAAAAGACTGGGGAAAGAGAAGAGGAGTATCATGGAAAGAAGGAATGGAGCGGCAGCTTGAAGACTAATCTGTAGCTAAACTCTGAGCACCATTCACCACACCTGACCACTCCACATAGGGGCTGCCGTTACTGTGCATGCCCTTTCTGAGACCTCTCACGTTCTCCACCTGGGTGCTGGGCCCGCATGTGCCCCAGCCACAGCATACACCCACAGCTTCTCCCATATGGCCTTCTCTTCATACATACATTCTCCTGACCACAGTACACATGTGTACACATGTGTGCTGTATGCACACACACAAAACACATGCCCACGCATGCTCACAGTAGCACACAGCTTTCCTCACGGCACAGACTGCCCGTCTTTCCTGGACATCGTCCCTGATGAAGACAGTCTAGATAAAAATGTCTTCAGAGTCTACATTTCTCTTTTAACATTTCAGAATTTTCTATTACCCAGAAAATCTCCCTAAAGAGAAAGAGAAGTGAGGGCTGTGGCATTATTACAGAGGAGACTATAAACAGAACAAATATAGAGTTGCTTTATTACAAGGCAGTGTGGGGCTGGTGGCTGGCTGATTACAGGGACACTCCCCAGAGCGCTCTGCAGTCCCAAACCTCAATAAAGGCCAGACTATAGCTGCCATCAAGTGAGTGGCAGTTGGATTCAGGGCACCCTAGAATCCCTCCAGATTCCAGTCCAGGATGTGATACCTGCCTTGGCTGAAGATAAGGAGGAAAGTAAATACAATCTAAGAACCGTGCTTGGCAAAGAGCCATCAGGCCATCTTCTCAAAGGCAAACACAATTAGTTATGGTTTGGGTTTCTTGAAATCAATAGATTCCAAATTTCAGTAGAAAAAAAAAAAACTGGAACTCAAAAACAAATTGACAGATTCAAAATTCATATATATCAAGAATAGTACAAAGGGGGGTGTGGTCAGAGGCAAAAAAGGAGCAATGTAACTGGCCTGACTGAAACAACCCAAACTACGCACAAGACCATAGAAGGAAAGAGTGGGAAATCCACAAAGCCTCCCTTCTGGGCTCCGGGCACACGGCGTCCTTTCCTGGGTGACTCACAGTGGGATCACCTTCACCCCCTGCTTCATGTGGTGAAGCCCTCTTTATAAGGAGACACACTGCGAGCCTTCTCCTCCTCCTTGCCTGCAAGCCAAGGCAATTGCGTCACTGACCTTCACACACTCCCTCCTCTTTCCAGCGGCCACCACACAAGGGATCTAGTCTTGTGGTCCCCGAAACCCTTTCATCTGGGCTCCAAACCCACTGTCACCTTGGCCTTGAATCACTTTCCAGGAGACACTTGGGAAACAGCAGGACAGAGAGTGTCTGGTCCTCAGGCTAAAGTCTACTGATCCCTGCCGGCCCACAGCGGGGCACAGGAATAAATTCTTAACCTGGCCCTATGGCCAACCCTGCCTAAAGACTACGTTCCCACTGAAATGGATGATGATACCCATAACTCCAGCCCCCAAACTGAGGGATAAAAAGGACTCATAGGCATCACTATACCTTGTAATTCCCCCGCCCTCCTTATCTAGGAGAAGGGATGGTGCTGGAAGACAGCTGGCAAATATGCACCCCACTTCTGTTCTCACCCCATCTGGCCAATCTTTTCTCAGCCCCAAGGAACACATTTGGCAACTGAAAATGTCAGTGTCTCTGAGACCCTTCTCCAGGACAGAGGAACCCTTCCAATCCCCTTTCAGCTAACCCTTTCCTTGACTTGGCACTTCAGCTGGCAGGTTGACGGTGAGATAGAGCAGGGCTTTCCCAGCCCACATTTCTCCACCTCAGATACATCTCATTAGAGCAGGGCCTCAGAGACGAGGTGGGGTTGTGAAATTGTTACACTAGCAAGTCAAAGGATAGGGTTCTTCTGCCCACCACAGTGACCTGTGAGACTTAGTCACTCAATTTCTCTGAGCCCAAGCATCATCTCTCCTCAGCCTCAAGCGGCCTATGGACTCAAATCAATGACTACATAAACTGGTTCTTTATTTTTATTTCTTTATTTTATTTATTTTGAGGCAAGGTCTCGTTATGTAGCCCTGGCTATCCTCGAACTTGTTTTGCAGACCAGTTGACCATTGAACTCTTAGATTCGCCTGCCTCAGCTTCAGAGGGCTGAGATAAAAGGCCTGTGCCACCACACCCAGTTCATTTTTAATTCTTTTTAGCTAAGAAGGTGATCAACATTTTATGCTGATTTGGCTCCGTGGAGCCTGCCTATTT
Organism: Alexandromys fortis; assembly: GCF_014885135.2. Classification (NCBI taxonomy): domain Eukaryota; kingdom Metazoa; phylum Chordata; class Mammalia; order Rodentia; family Cricetidae; genus Alexandromys; species Alexandromys fortis. Next base: position 845,275 of record NW_026068193.1, read on the forward strand.
TACCAGGTCGCTATGAAGTCATAAAGTCAAAAGTCCTCTGAAAGCACTGTGGCAGCTGGAGGGGGTCAAGAAAGAAGAGAGAAGGGAAGGGAGAGACTGGGAGGGGAGAAAGAGGGTAGGAAGAGAAAGATGGGATGAAAGGGGAGAAGAGAGAGGAGATGGAACAAGAAAAACTAATGAATGCTTTCAATGGATCAGCCAAGTTAAACTCTGTGTAATGCCTCCGGGGACCACAGAAGCCAGCAGTTACAGTACTGTTGGGGTGACATGACAGCAGCAGAGAAGATCAGCACACAGGGAAGGCAGGATGTGCAAGAGCAGAGGGTGTTGTTCAGTGGTAGAGCATGTGCTTCCCATAAGAAAAACAAGCTGAAAATCTTTGCTGCTGACACACCTGTGCTGCTGGAGGTATTACAAGGAGGACCACATGCAAAAACTACAGATAAAGAAAACAATGGGCTCTAGGAACTGACAGCAGCTCACCCAGACTGAAAGTGTGGATTTGAAAAAGAAGGGGTGTCTGGGTGTAGTTACGACTGTGGATTGGGGATAAAAGTGAAGATAAAAATAATGCAATGCTTAGATCTTAAAGGGCCTTGACAGATTAGGGGTTTTGGACTGTATCTTAATGGTGATTGGAAGCCACCAACCTTTTAAGATTCACTTTGGCCAATAGCTTGTACCTGGTTTCTTTTCTTGATTGTGGATCTCCTGAGCTAATGGGGTATCAGTAGAAGCATAGGTTCAGGCTGGGACTACTCACTTCTTTTCATGCTTTAGCAACAGTGGAATCCAACATGTTCCCACCTCTTTCCTCGTGAGACTCTCCAGTCCTTTAAACTCTTGGTTTACTTTTCAAACAGGCTCTCTCTCCATCCCTTATTGCCGCCCCCACCCAGAAAGGAAAACCCTTTGATTGTGTAGCCCATGCCTTCTAGCAGGCTGTCCTGTTGACCTGGGCTTTTAGCCTCTTTTCTTGACTATTTCCTCACCGCCGCCATCCTCCAAATAGGGCTGTCAACTAACCCTGACAATAATCCACATTTCTAATCCAAAGCTCATTTCTTATCTCTCACCTGAATTCCACCAACTCTGTCAATATTTACTCTTCTCCTCAATCCTAGATCTCTCAACCTCTAGAAACAATTTGGTGGCCCTCTAACAGAAGACTAAGATAATGCTGGCCAAACATGTGATCAATCTGTGTAAGAAAGACCTCATATCTAGTCGATAGTGGCAGACTAGAAAATAAACCAAATGAAAGCCTCCACTCCTTCGCTTTCTTCCTTGCCTCATTAAATCGCCTAGAAGGTAGTTAAAGCTTAGAATCAATACCCCACCGGAAAATCTCCACGGTCCTTAACTTTAACTCATGGCCTCACACTTTAACCCTAGAATCCCAGAACCTTGGCATTGAGAAAGAAATCTTTAGTTCACCCTTCCCTCTCATGTCCGAGTCCCTTTAGCATGAATTGGCACCTAAGGCTCAGGGCTTCTAGCTGACAGAAATTTCCTAGAAATTCTTTTTGTGTGTGTCGTGGGGGGGGGGAGGTTGGTTGGTTTGGGGTGGATGTTTGGGTGGCTGATTTTGGATTTTTTGGTTTTGCTTTGTTTTTGTTTTGAGACAGGGTCTCACTATGTAGTTCTGGCTGTCCTGGAACTCACTACATAGACCAGGTTGGTCCTGAACTCAAAGAGACCCACCTAATCTCTGCCTCCTGAGTGCTGGGATTAAAGGTGTGTGTCATCACACCCAACAAATATTTATTTAGATTTTATGCATATAAATATTTTCTTTCTAAGTGTTGTGTATTCAATGCAAGAGGGGAACAGAAGAGAGTGCCAGTTCCCCCAAAACCATTTATAGATGGTTGTGAGCACCATATGGGTACTGGGAACTGAACCTGGGTCTTCTACAAGAGCAGCAAATGCTCTTAACCACTGAGCCAGGGTCTTTTATCCAGGGTGACTCACACCAGTGATCCAAACAATCAGAAGGCTAAGGCAAAAGGAATGTCTATCACAAGTTGAAGGTCAGCCTGGGCTACATAGTAAGTATTAGGCCATCCAGGCCTACGAAGTAAGATGCTGGCAAAAACAAACAAACAAACAAATAAACAAACCAAAAAACGAAGAAACAAAAACCACAACAACAAAACTTGAAAAAGGCAGGGTCACTAGGCTGACAGATCTTAACAGGGATGAATTCACTCACGGGATTCTTTTATTTGGTTGATTTTGGTTTTCTGAAACAGGGTCTGCCTATGGAGCTCTGATTACCCTGGAACTTGATAAGTGGACTCAAATTTGCTGTGATCCTCTTTCATTGGCCTCTCAAATCTAATCTGACACAACCCACTTCACAAAGTCTCTAAATTCTAGGCTGATGCTATCTAAAGAGCAGACCCTGGGTGCTGTGGCTTGCACTCTATCCCTGCAATCTACTCAGGAGGCTGAAGGGGAGGGCCTTGGGTGCAAAGGCAGTCTGGGCAACACGGCAAGATTCCATCTTTAAAAAAATATATGAATTGCATGGTCAGAAAACTGGTGCTGACCTACAAATTGAGGTATGATAAGACACTTCTATGTCACAGCACCCAAACATGCTCAGAGGACTCTCTTCAATGAGCAGGGCATCTATCAAACAGCTTGAGTGCTGATAACCTTGCACAAGTGCCACCTCGTGCTCATGCCACCTATCATTCATGTTCAACAAGACCACAGGTCAGGTTATTTTGAAAAGTGCTGGCTGAAGGTCCCAAGGGACAACACCAATAGGTCCTCCTGGATATGAGGCTAAGGTCCCAAGGGACGACACCAATAGGTCCTGGATATGAGACTAAGGTCCCAAGGGACGACACCAATAGGTCCTCCTGGATATGAGGCTAAGGTCCCAAGGGACGACACCAATAGGTCCTGGATATGAGACTAAGGTCCCAAGGGACAACACCAATAGGTCCTGGATATGAGGCTAAGGTCTCAATGAACAACACCAATAGGTCCTGGATATGAGGCTAACTCCTCTTTTCCTTCCTACTGGGGTCAGGAGAGAGTGAACCTGCTGCCTTGGGTGAGGACAGGAAGCTCTTCCCACTAAGTAACTGCTGTATGGGGTGAAGAGGAGGGCAGGAGTTGGTGGCCAGGTTATCAGGCAATAACAAACTCAGTACCCAAGCACGCGACTTCCAGCAATGCAAGGAGTTTCCTTTGTTTTGAGAAAACAAAAGCTGCAAGAAGCTTCTCCTTGACACGTTCATGCCTGGCTTCAGAGGAGTCCAACCTCCCCCAACACACAAATAGAACAGTCTTGGCCAATGGTGGATAAGCCAGGACCCTGACCACAACCCCTGTTTACTTTTCCTTTTCCACCACTTCCTCAGTTGGAGGGCCACTCTGGGGCTATAGGTAGCTGTCAGCCTAGGTCACAGTCAAGAACTTCACCCCCAATGACCCAGTGTCTCGTCCATACAACTCTTCAAATACCCTCACAACCTGTGTTCTCACCCTAGTATGGTATTTTTTTGGTCTTAGGACAAATATTCTGGCCCTTTCTCTGGGCCTGCTAGTAGGCTAAGGCTCAGCATATCTCCCTGAAAAAGACCATGACATGTTCTAGCAAACTAAATCCCAAGCAGCACCTATCCAAGTGCAAGAAGAACAACACTTGATGCTTCACCAAAATATTCTGTTCTGAATATGAACTTGTGTGTATACATGTGTGTTTGTATGTTCATGTGTGCTCAGGTGGGTGAAAAACTGAGTGGCCACAGAGGCCAGCGGTCTCCTCCAGGTGCCTTCCTCTGATGTTCTCCACCTTGTTCTGTTTTAGATGTTTGAATTTGGGGTGTATGGTGTGTGTGTGTAGCACGTGTGGAAGCCAGAGGACAAGGACAGTTTTCCGTAGTCACCTCTCTTCTTCTACCATGTGTGTTTCAACGATCCAGGAATCAAACTCCAGTCATCGGGCTTGGGAGCACCAGGCACCTTTACCCAGTGAGTCATCTCACTGGTTTTGATCTCATTTTTGAGACAGGTTCTCTCAATGAACCTGAAACTCACAGACTGACTAAGTTGGTGGAGCTCCAGGGATCCACCTGCCTCTACCCTCCCGAGAGCTGGATTGCAGACATGCACCACTGCACCCAGCCTTTTACATGGGTGCTCAGGATCCAGGCCAATGGGATGGTACAGCCAGTAAAGGTGCCTGCTGACAAGCTGAATGACCAGCGTTTGCATCTCAAATGGTGGAAGGGCAGTTCCAACACTGTCAAGCCTGCTCTCTTCCACATACCCTTTCCCCCACCTCCACATAAAGAAATACATGAGAGCTCAGGTCCTCATGAGTTTGCCTGCTGAGCTATCGCCCCAGCCTTCTACACATGTATTTTTATGTTACCTAAAGAGTCACCGGCATGTAAAAGTTTTGTTATCACCATAACTAAAGTATTCAAAACAATGCATCTGTTGTTTTGTTTTTGGAAATGGTGGAAGGGTCTCTATGTAGCCCTGGCCGTCCTAGAACCCTCTGTGTTTACCATGCTGGTCTCAAACTCACAGTGATCTGCCTGCCCCAGCCTCCCAAGTGCTAGGACTAAAAGTGTGTGCTACTATGCCCAGCTGTACTTTTTCTTGATGCAAAATGCTATCAAATCTTCCAGGTTTCCAAGGATTTAACTGGAGGGAGGTAGCTAGGAAAAGGCTTAGGACCAAACACCCAAAGCATCCAATGACACCTGGCAGATTCTCACTCTGGAGGGTGTAAACAGAGTAAATCTTGACATTTTAGACTCACGTGAAAGTGCTCTGCCACCTCAGGCCAAAGACTGCAGGACATCTCCCCCCACCCACCAGGAGCTAAGAAGCAAGACCAAAGAGGCAAAAAGCTTGGAAGCCAGCAACCCTTCCTCCCACTCCGATTCATCAATGGCTCTTACTCTATACTGTGATGGCCCAAGAGCCCAAGTTTCTGTGAAGACTCATTTATACAGTAAGGGGAGGGACGTGGGGGCGGGACTCCCCCCACTCCAGGCCTCTTTTGTGCCAAAGAAGGAGGAAACAGAATAAGCAAAATAAAATTCATAAAGCAAAGCAGTAATTATGGTGTGGTCAACAAGGGGCAGCTACTCAGGCCCATCATTATGTGGCTAAATTTAACGCCCTGCGAGGCCAGGGGAGCCATGCGCCCCGGGCACCGTGTGTCCACACAGACGCCAGCTCTGCCACCTTCACCCGCTCAACAGCCGCCAGGGTTGCCAGAAAGCAGGTCACATTTTTTTTATAGTCTGTTTACTAAGATGCTGTTTTTACTGCCGGCGCTTCTCTCATTTTATCTTTTTCCCTTTTCCCCAAACAGACTGGCCTGTATTTTCTGTCCTGTTTTTTTTTTTTCCTCCCTCTCTCAGTACTATTTTCAGAACTCTAATTTTATATGGTATGTCCTTTTTTTTTTGGTAAATATTTGCCATAACTAAGCCAGGCACATCCAGTTTAAAAGACTCCATCCCACAAAACATCAGACCTTTAACGATATGCATCTCATTAGCTTGCCTCATGAAAGGGGGTATAGAAAAAAAGCAATTTACAGACTCTCTCACTTTTTTATATCTAGAGAGACCTATATTTATATGTGAGGACAAGCTGAACACTGGCATGGGGAGCCCCGATAGGAGCAGCACAATGGCCATTTGATTCAGGCTTCTAGCCACAGGCAGTTTCAGGAGAGTCCAACTCATGGTCTGTATGTTGCTGCTGGTCCACCCAGGTAGTTCAGAGCAGTCAGTAAGCTAGAACATTCTCTGGTCGTTAGGGCTCTCTAGGATTAGGGGGGATAAAACGCTAGATCCTAAACTGTCCAAAATATAAGAAAACAAAAGGCAGAAGGCCACAGATGTTTGGTTCTTCTTTGGCCAATAAAGTTACAGGAAGGCAGCTGTGAGTTAGGAGAGGGATCAGATCCCTTCCAAGTGAGAACCTCTACCCACTATCCAGGACTTCTCTAGACAAACAAAGCCCCAGAAGTGAGGGAGGATTTCTCACTGTATGTGTGCGACTCAATGAAAGTTACGTAACTGAATCTGCATCCTTTCCTAAAGAAGGGCACAAGATCAGTAAAGAATCTCCAAACACCTGTGACACTTTTAAACTCAAGATACAATTAGAGGAACCACCATCTGCAGTGTTTTTAATAAAACCAAAGGGGACAGGGGGCTAGGGAGAGGACTTCACTGCTAAAGTGCTTACTGTGTAAGACAGGGACCAGTCTGATCCTCGCACCACATAAAGCCCAGAGCAGCGGCATATGCTCATAATCCTAACACAGGGGCAGGCAAGCTGGCCATCCAGTCTGAAGAAAAGTGCAAGAATGAATGACAATACTCAAAGTTGAAGCTTCAGGCCCCTCCACAAAGATGTGCGCACATACAAACCGTGTGCTCACACTGACACCGACACAGCAGCAGTAAGAGGCCCATTACAAGAAAACGTCTGTCTACCCGAAACAGTCAGTACTGGCATAAGAACAGACAGGAGGACCAATGGAACCAAATAGAAGACCCGATATTAATCCACACACCTTTGAACACCTGATTTTTGACAATAAAGCAAAAAATATCAAATGGAAAAAAGAAAGCATGTTTAACAAGTGCTGCTGGCATAACTTGATATCAACATGTCGAAGAATGAAAATAGATCCATATCTGTTGCCATGCACAAAACTCAAGTCCAAATGAATCAAAGAACTCAACATAAAGCCAACTACACTGAACCTCATAGAAGAGATAGTGGGAAGTACACTTGAACACATTGGCACAGAAGACCACTTCCTAAATATAACCCCAGCAGCACAGACACTGAGAGAAACAATTAATAAATGGGACCTTCTGAAACTGAAAAGCTTCTGTAAAGCAAAGGATATAGTCAACAAGACAAAATGACAGCCTACAGAATGGGAAAAGATCTTCACTAACCCCACATCAGACAGAGGTCAGAACTCCAAAATATACAAAGAACTCAAGAAATTGGTCCTCAAAAGAACAAATAATCCAATTTTTAAAATGGAGTACAAACCTAAACAGAGAACTCTCAACAGAGGGATCTAAAATGGCTGAAAGACACATAAGGAAATGCTCAACACCCTTAGTCATCAGAGAAATGCAAATTAAAACAACTCTGAGATTCAATCTTACACCTGTAAGAATGGCCAAAATCAAAAACAATGATGACAACTTATGCTGGAGAGGTTGTGGGGTAAAGGGAACACTTCTGCATTGCTGGTGGGAATGCAAGCTGGTACAACCCCTTTGGATGTCAATGTGGCAATTTCTCAGAAAATTAGGAAACAACTTTCCTCAAGATCCAGCAATACCACTTTTGGGTATACATCCAAAGGATGCTCAATCGTGCCACAAGAACATGTACTCAACTATGTTCATAGCAGCTTTGTTTGTCATAGCCAGAACCTGGAAACAACCTAAATGCCCTTCGACCAAAGAATGGATAAGGAAAATGTGGTATCTTTACATAATGGAGTAATACACAGCAGAAAAAAATTAATGACATCTTGAAATTTGCAGGCAAATGAATGGAGCTAGAAAATGTTATTTTGAGTGAGGTAACCCAGACACAGAAAGACACATATCATATGTACTCACTCATAAGTGGTTTTTAAACATAAAGCAAAACCAGCCCACAAATTACAATCCCAGAGAACCTAGACAACAATGAGGACTCTAAGAGAGACATACATGGATCTAATCTACATTGGAAGTAGAAAAAGACAAGATCTCCTGAGTAAATTGGGAGCATGGGGACCTTGGGAGAGGGTTGAAGGCGGGGGAGAGGCAGGGAGGGGAGCAGAGAAAATGTAGAGCTCAATAAAAAACAATAAAAAAGAAAAAAAGAAAACTTCTGGTCAAGAGAATAGAATCTCTAGAATGGTGGACTGGGCAAGTCAATTACCTGGCCAAGGAAGCACCCCTCAGGAAGATGAGACCACCCCTTACGAAAGTGGGTTCCTCTTAAGCCATACTAATGAGAGACAGGTAGGCTAATTAGCCTTTTAATGTGACAATATAGTTTTCCTTCTCAGAATTCTCACTCCTTGAATGTCTCTTCCATACCTACAGACAAGCAGCTTATATCTGCCCACTTTTCTAAATTACCCAGAAAGAGAGCTACATCCTTTTTTCTTTCTCTATTCTAAGTGTGCTTTCTCTAACACTTTGAGCTCCCTAGAATGTTGGACTTTCTTAGCCTTTCTCTAAAGTTTCCTTTCCCACCATGTGGCGACCTGCTACCCTGAGGCTCACCTCTGTGTGAGCTTAATTCTAACCACACAGCCTTTCTCCTTCTCTCCTCTTCTGCCTTCTCTAGGCATTGCAGAGATACAGTTCGCCTGCCCTGCAGTTTTTCTTGTAAACTCCAAAAAACCTGTCCTCAAGCTTCTGCTTGAGCCCATACTTAAACTACATTGTTAATGAGACCAAGAACACCAAGGTGGACGCTGATTTCCCTGGTATCATCTGGTAACCAGGAAGGAGTGCCCCAGATTCTGATGAGCCTGCGCGTGCAGTTCTGGTCACTGGGAACCTGGGGTACTGTCCACAAGCTCAAGGACATCTGAGGCAACAAGCTCCAACTGACGATAAAAAGGAAGGAAGTGATAGAGAAGGAGAGAAAGAGAAAAGAGAGGAAGGGAGGTGGGACAAAGAGCCGGGCTAGGAAAGAACTACATGGATCGAAAGGCCTTACCTGGGGGTTGAGATGGCTCAGCGGGTAAGAGTACTTTCTGTGCAAGCAGGAAGACCTGAGTTTAAATCTCCATCACCATGGAAATGCCAGGAACACTCCCCACCCTTGCACAGGGCAGACAGGGAAAAGCTACTCCTGGAACCTCACTGGTCCTCCTGCCCAGCAAAAATAGAAAGGTCTAACATCTTTAACCTGATTTTTGTTAGTTCGTTTATGAATGAAGACATTTAAATCCAATTACTACATGGAAGTTATGCTCTTCCAATAACTGAAACATCCTCAGAGGTTGTTTTCCCTGGAAAATTGAATATACACTGAGAATGCTTCTTGTTAAAACCAAAAGGTAAAAAGTAGCAACAGCTTTAGGGAGAGTCCATATACTTTGTATGAAATAGAAATGTGTATTACATTGTATCAATCTTTCCCATGATGCTATATACATAGACAGTTATTCTTTGGTTTATCTTTTCTGTTAGTACATGCCCTCCAGACACACAAAGTAAGTTTTTGTATATAAGAGTATTAAATTAAACAGTCTCACCCTGCTCTCCCTTTAACCTCTCAAAGGAATACTGCCACTTCCACTAACGGCTCCTTTTTTATTTTAGTTAGTTCTGTTATTTGAGACAAGGCCTCATAATGTAGCCAAGGTTAGCCTCAAGTTCATGGCAATCTTCCTGTCTCAGCTCTTCCCAACTGCCAGAATTATAGACATGAGCTACCATACCTGAATAACTAATAGTTCCTTTGTTCTTTTTAATTTTTACAATTACAATTATCTGTGTATGTGTACGCATACATAGGCATGTGTATGCTACAGTACATGTGAGGTCAGAGAACGACTTGTGGGAGGGGGTTCTCTCCTTCCATGTGGATTCCATGTGGTTCTTGGGAATCAAACTCAGGTTGTCAGTCTTGGCAACAGTGTCTTTCCCTGCTGAGTCGTGCGACCAACCCAGCCCTCGACCTTTTTTTCTTTAAATCAGCATCTCCAAGTGATGTCCCATCCCTACCCTTACCTACACTGGATCAGAAGGGGCTCTGGGAGTAGAGTCTAAGAGGCAAATGTACAACATCAAAATGGCTCAGACTTTAAGTGTAAAATTAACTGGACCACCAGAAGCAGGTGGATCTCTGTGAGTTCCAAGCCAGCCTGGTCTACAGAGGGAGTTACAGGACAGCCAAGACTACACAGAGAAACCCAGTTTTGAAAATAAATAAATAAATAAACTAAATGGACCAAATGAGCCCTTGAAGGAATCCTTTAAGCCGTCATAGATAATGCTGAGTGTCCATTTGACAAGACCTAGAATGACCTAGAAGACAAACCTCTGGGTATGTTAATTTGTCAGCTCAGCTTCTGCAAATTTGAGCAGTATCACACTATGAGCTGGAGTCCTGGAATGAATAAAAAAGAGAAAATCACCCAGGTGGTGGTGGTGCCTACCTTTAATCCCAGCATTAGGGAGGTGGAAATGAAGTGATAGGTATGGCTAGGTGGAGAGAGGAAATTTTACAGAAATCCACTAGTTTCCAAGCTAATTAAAATATGCTTAAAAAAGAGTTTGAACAGAAATACCCTCTCTGAATGGACAATGCTGCTTCCAGAAGACATGGGTTATTAAATAAAAATCTCAACGTCAGGCATGGGATATACTCTATAAGTTATTGGTTAAGGAGGCCTCAGAGACACATAGAACAACACAGGTCATTGCTCTCACTCTTGGTTGTCCACCACAAATAGATTATAAGACCCGATTACTAAAGACACCACTCTCTTTGGATGCAGGGCATAAAGAAATCAACCTTGAACTGATCAGGAACTTGTTCCCTAATGACTAGTTCACATTGTGTCAGAAGGCACTATGCAGGAGCTGGGGGAGAAAAGACACCAAAGGTTTTTAACTAGACCTGCATGCTATCCAATACCAACCACCCTAGCAAGCTACAGCTACTGGTGCAGTAGTGGCATGATGGTTATGGGGCAACCAGCCACTTCATGGGAAACTCTGAGCTAGAACTAGCCAGCTAAGTGCTCCTCTGTTCCTGAGGTAGCAGCAGAGATGCCAGTAAGGAGGCCAGTGATAATAGCAGTGACATTATGGTTCCTTCTTTCAGGTAGAGCCAATGGCACCTTCTGAGGGACTGGATAGAGGGTGTAAGAGAGCAAACACCAAAGGTGACATCAAGGTTTTTTGCTCGAGGTTTTAAGATAATGAAGTTTCCACTAATTTAAATAGGAAGGTGTTTGGTTCTTGGAAACGCAACTTGGGATGTAAGACTAGGAATTTAGTTTAGGACATACAGAATATAAAATGTCTATCTTATTTCCAGAGAAATACTGATTATACTAATTAATTTGTTATGTGCATTTGCTTTAGGAGTTCTTCAGGTTTGTTTTGAGACAGAGTCTTACTGAGTAGTCTAGGCTGGCTTTGAGCTCACTTTGTAGCCCAGGCTGATTTCAAACTCCCTGTCACCCTCTTGCCTTTAGCCCCTTGAGTGCTAGGACTATAGCATGTACCACCATGCCAGGCTCTCACTCGGAAATACTGAGCAAACAGTTTAGAGTTGTCGAGGAAGGCCCAATCAGAGAATACTTAAAGCCATGAGACCAGTCAAGATGAATGAGAGTGAGGGGAAAAGATAGGAAAATCAAGGACAGAAGTTGTAGAGATGGTTCTGTGGTTATGAGCACTGGCTGCTCTTCTAGAGAAGACCTGGGTTCAATTCCCAGCACCCACATGGCACTCACAACTGCCTGCAACTCTACTCCCAGGAGATCTGACACCCTCACAAGACATATATGAAGGAAAATGCCAATGCATATTGAATAAATAAAAATAAAGTAATTTTTTAAAAAAGAAGAAAGAAAACCAAGGACTGAGTCCTTAGGTACTCCAACAGTTCAGCAAGTGATTGGCAGAAGTTTGTGAGGAGAAACAAACAATGAGGTGGTGAGAAAGAGAGGAGAGGGTTGTAACGTAGATGGTGGCGCACGCCTTTAATCCCAGCACTCAGGGGGCAGAGCTGTGTGGATCTCTGTGAGTTCAAGGCCAGCCTGGTCTACAAAGTGAATTCTAGGACTGACTCCATAGCTACTGAGAAACCCTGTCTCGATAAGGAAGGAAGGAAGGAAGGAAGGAAGGAAGGAAGGAAGGAAGGAAGGAAGGAAGGAAGGAAGAAAGACCATATTAGAAAAGAATTTGAGCAGTGTCCCTGCCATATCCCTGTAATTCCAACCTTTGGGAGTCTAATGGAGGAATATAATGAGTTTGAAGCCAATTTAGCCTCTTAGTGAGACTGCCTGAAAAAAAAAAACTGTGAGGAAAAAGACTTACAAAGTAACATACAGGAAAAATCTAAATGGAGAGGTAGCTAACTCAGTTTCCATTGTCTCCCTTCTTGCTCTCTGGATCCTCCCATATGACAAATGTTCTGGCACAGGGTATAGGAAGAGCACTATTATGCCTGAAAGAAGATCAGGCTGAGGGAAGGAAAAATTGTCACAGAAGACCCACAAAGGGATAACGCACACATGAACAGAACATGAGAAGAAAACACTACTCAAATGAAGTGAGATGTGTGCACATGGGATGCTGTCGACGCTTCCGTGCACAAGTGCAGGGCACAAGGATAAAGCCAAGGAGGACCAGGATGAAGTGGCATGAATGGTCTTGTCTAGAGAACAAGGAGTTTGAACTTTATCCTATAGGCCATTATAAACCACTATGAACCACTACAGGATAGTAAACAAGAGAGCAGGACAATCAGGTTCATCAAAGAGACTGTTCTGATAAACATAAATTCAACTGTTGAGTAGAAAGGGGAAGATGGGAAGACAGGTATGGAGGCTGCTGCAGGGTCAAAGCAAAAAAGGTAATCTTTATCTAAGGCAACAGAAGCTAGACTAGAGGAAAACAGAATCCATGATAGCTGGTGAGTCACAATTGGATGCAAAGACCAAGAGGAACATAGGAATACAGGTGAATCCCTAGTTTCTAGCTTAGAAAACTGATATTCAACACAATGCCCATCAAAATCCCAGCAAAATTCTTCAAAGACCTCAAAAGAATGGTACTCAATTTCATTTGGAAAAGCAAAAAACCCAGGATAGCCAAAACAATCCTGTGCAATAATTCTGGAGGCACCACAATCCCTGACTTCAAACTCTACTACAGAGCTACAGTACTGAAAACAGCCTGGTATTGGCATAAGAACAGACAGGAGGATCAATGGAACCAAATAGAAGACCCGGATATCAATCCATATATCTTCAAACACCTGATCTTTGATAAAGAAACAAAAAAATATCAAATGGAAAAAAGAAAGCATATTTAACAAGTGCTGCTGGCATAACTGGATATCAACATGTAGAAAAATGAAAATAGACCCATATCTATCACCATGCATAAAACTCAAGTCCAAATGAATCAAAGAACTCAACATAAAGCCAACTACACTGAACCTCATAGAAGAGATAGTGGGAAGTACACTTGAACACATTGGCACAGAAGACCACTTCCTAAATATAACCCCAGCAGCACAGACACTGAGAGAAACAATTAATAAATGGGACCTTCTGAAACTGAAAAGCTTCTGTAAAGCAAAGGATATAGTCAACAAGACAAAATGACAGCCTACAGAATGGGAAAAGATCTTCACTAACCCCACATCAGACAGAGGTCAGAACTCCAAAATATACAAAGAACTCAAGAAATTGGTCCTCAAAAGAACAAATAATCCAATTTTTAAAATGGAGTACAGACCTAAACAGAGAACTCTCAACAGAGGGATCTAAAATGGCTGAAAGACACATAAGGAAATGCTCAACACCCTTAGTCATCAGAGAAATGCAAATTAAAACAACTCTGAGATTCCATCTTACACCTGTAAGAATGGCCAAAATCAAAAACAATGATGACAACTTATGCTGGAGAGGTTGTGGGGTAAAGGGAACACTTCTGCATTGCTGATGGGAATGCAAGCTGGTACAACCCCTTTGGATGTCAATGTGGCAATTTCTCAGAAAATTAAGAAACAACCTTTCTCAAGACCCAGTAATACCACTTTTGGGTATATATCCAAAGGATGCTCAATCGTGCCACAAGGACATGTCTCAACTATGTTCATAGCATCTTTATTTGTCATAGCCAGAACCTGGAAACAATCTAAATGCCCCTCAACCAAAGAATGGATTAGGAAAATGTGGTACAGTTACACAATGGAGTACTACACAGCAGAAAAATATAATGACAGCTTGAATTTTGCAGGAAAATTGATGGAGCTAGAAAACATTATTTTGAGTGAGGTAACCCAGACACAGAAAGACAATTATCACACGTACTCACTCATAGGTGGTTTTTAAACATAAAGCAAAAAAAGCTAGTCTACATACCACAATCCCAGAGAACTTAGACAACAATGAGAACACTAAGAGAGACTTACATAGATATAATCTACATGGGAAGTAGAAAGTAGAAAAAGACAAGATCTCCTGAGTAAATTGGGAGCATGGGGGTCCTGGGGGAGAATTGAAGTGGGAAAGGGAGAGGCAGGGAAGGGAGCAAAGAAAAATGTAGAGCTCAATAAATATCAATAAAAAATGTATAAAAAAAGAAAACTGATTGATAATGGCTCAATTTGCCAAGATAAGGGATACAACAAAAGAAATGGGTTTAGAGAAGTAGATAATTCATGTGGAATATGCATGGGATGTGATTATACTTGTGAGAAATCCATGTGGAAATATCAAGGATGCAAAAAAAAATGGGCCTAAAGCATGTGGCGCTATAAAACTGGCTCTCAGAGCTTTTTGGTGATGTTGAGACTGGCCTCTCAGTGAGACTACCCAGACGGAAGGAAAATGGCAAATAAGACCATCTTGGATACAACCCTGGGTAGCAAATAAAAAAGGGGGGAGCTATGCAAAGAAAATTAGAAGAACACTGTGGATGTATGTAACAGGATAGCAGTTTTCAGGTTGCGAGTCTCCCCAAGTCTCCCCAGTGCCTTTGACATAAACTCAAGCTTAGGAAGAGCAGCAGTGGGTATCTTCGTTATATAAGTAATGCTCTAGAATGAGGCTGGAACCAGACTATGCTATGGATACATTTAGGATGCCTAGTCAGATCAATGTTAACGATCACCCCCAAACTTCATGGCTAACATTTTACACCAAGGAGAGTATTTAAATGTTCTGAGAGACTCAGAATACGGCCACGGGAGCCATTGGTATGCTGGGTATCCTTGAGTAAAATCTAAGGAGAGAACTGTAAAATCTCTATCTCTGTTAAGGGCCCCCACCCAGGGAAAGCCAACTTCGTGCAGCTGCCCAGGTTTTGGTGTCCAGAGCTGATTTCTAGCCAGAGGTTGCCAGCTGCAGAGGGCGGGGCTCTATTTTGGGCTGCCTGCTGTCCCTGAGCCTGGCCGAGTCTGGTTTGAGCAGCATGCAGCCCCAGTGACTCACACACCCATGCAAACCGCCTGTGGCTCAGTGGCATAGCCTCAGAAAACCAACCACAGGCCAGCTCCCTCCTCACCCCATTACACTGGGATAAATAAATAAAGATCCTGCCAGCAGCCGCAAGGCTGATAGCAACCAGATGGAGAGAGAAAGGCATGGACAGGGCCAGGGAAAGGAACTCCCTCGAGCAGAACAGCCTGCAAGGGGCTGCACCAGCCGGATCACTCTAAGTGTTGTCTTTAACATAGTCATAGTGCCATGTAGAACAGTCTCCAATTCCTTGGCTTTTCTTCCACTCCTAAAGGTGCCTCTCAGCCTCTAATCTTGGGTAATGGTGTACTTGGGGGATCTTAGCCTATCTAAGGATTACCCAACAAACACCATACCCAACCCTGAACTATCAACATTACTGGGTGAGTTCCAAGATGTCAAAGATATTTAACCATTGGATGAGGGTTACTTCCCTGTATTTGATCTTTTTGTTTAATTCTTCTCTTCAGAAACTCTGATTTATCCAGGTACACACCTTTAACCCCAGTACTCAGGAGGCAGAAGCAGGTAGATCTCTGTGAGTTCCAAGTCAGCCTGAGCCACACAGCAAATTTTCCCTTTAGTTGGGTCATTAGTGATATTGGTGTTCATAGGTTCTCGGAAAGTGAAAATTTAGAGGTTGATTGCTCATTGTTGTATTTCTCTGTTTGATTGTGTTTGTTTTGTTTTTTGAGACAGAGTCTCTATTTAGCCCTGTCTGGCCTGCAATGAGCCATGGAGACCTCTCTTGAACTCAGAGATCTGCCTACTTCTGCCTCCTAAGTGCTGCGGTTAAAGGTGTGTACCTGGCTAAATAAGGGTTTATGAAGGGAAGAATTAAGCAAAAGATCAAATATAGGGAAGTAACTCCCATCCAGTGGTTAAATAATCTTCTCTAGCCTCAGTATCCCAGAACTCTCTCTGCCCTCCCGCCCCTGTCCTCTATGAATCTATGACCTTTTGCCTAGCAGTATTTCCAATGGGAATAGAAGTGGTCCCAGGCCCTGACCGCATGGCCGTTGACACTAGCCTGGCCTTCTTGCCTGTTCATCCCAAACTGTCTCCTGGGTTTGTTTATTTTCTATTGAATGTTGTTTATTTTGATGGCACATCCTTTCAGTCCAGTCTCGGGTGACCTCCTGACCCTTTTATGTCCTGTTTATAGGACCCTGGGCAAGCACAGTAACTGAAAAGATGCTATAGCTCCACAGCCCAGTATCAAACCTTCCCATTCTAACAGCTATACAGGACACTCTGAAGATAGAACAGGCACCCCAGAGGTCACAAAAATTCTCATCACCAAGTGGTCATGGTTCCCTTGACTGGTGTGTACAGCCAGTTAGACTAGTGAGATACATACAACAGGGATGGATGGGGCCGGCCTTAAGCATACAGACTTCAGCCCCTTAACTGCTGGGGCTCATTTCCTTATCTTCAAAATAGAAAAATCTGAGACTGGTGAGGTGGCCCAGAGAGCAAAAGAGGTTGCCACCAAACCTGATGACCTCGACCCTCAGAACCCACACGGTGGAAGGAGAGAAATGGTTCCTACAAATCCTCTGACACCCCCCCACATACACACACACTTTTTTTCTATGTAAGCTGCTTGGTACTCATTCTAGCTCAAGGCAGCCTAAAACTCATGGTAATCTTCCTGCCTCAGCCTCCTTATGACTAGGATTTTACAGGCTTGAGCCATACACATGACTTGGGTGTTGCGTTTTGGAACCAGCTACTTCAATAAATTCTCTCTGGTCTCCTGGGATCTGA
The DNA here is from genome assembly GCF_014885135.2 of Alexandromys fortis. Classification (NCBI taxonomy): domain Eukaryota; kingdom Metazoa; phylum Chordata; class Mammalia; order Rodentia; family Cricetidae; genus Alexandromys; species Alexandromys fortis. The sequence continues at coordinate 862,289 of NW_026068193.1, forward strand.
GTGGATCACAGTCAAGTCTCACAGAATTAAAAACATAAAAGGAAAAAAATCTGGGAGATGGGAGACTATAGCCTCCTGGTTTTGTTTTTTTGTTTGTTTGTTTGTTTCAAGACAGGGTTTCTCTGTGTATTCCTGACTTTCTCACTCTGTAGACCAGACTGGCCTTGAACTCAAGAGACCCACCTGCCTCTCCTTCCCCAGTGTTGGGATTAGGGGCACTTGCCACCACCACCCAGGGCCTTCTGTTTTTCAAAAGTGTGATGTTTAAGAATAGTATTTATTTGTTTGTTTGTTAATTTTGTGTGTGTGTGTGTGTGTGTGTGTGTGTGTGTGTGTGTGTGTAGGTCAGAGGATAGTTTGCAGGAGTTGGTTCTCTCCTACCCTGAGGGTCCTACTTTGAATGTAGGTTATCAGGTTTACAACCGCATCAAGTGCTTTCTTTACTCACTGAGCCATCTCTCTGACCCTTCATTATTTATTATTTTATATTTTATTTTTTTTAACAGCAGGTTCTCACTATGTAGCTAGGACTAACCTTAAACCCACAATGCAGCCCAGGCTTGCCTCTAACTCATGGTCCTACCTTAGCTTCCCAAGGACTGGGATTTCAGCTTTGTGGTACCTAACCAGAGCAACTTTTATTTTCACACACACACACACACACACACACACACACACACACACACACCCTATGGGCACCTGGTTCTACATGCTTTCTCTTACCATTCTGCAGGGCTTTCTCTCCCATGACAGCATGAAAAAGATGAGCCTTCAATTTTACAAATGAGATGGCAGTGGTTCTGAGGGAAGTAATTTGTTCCAGACTATAAACCTCGAGAATCACAGACTTCCCCAAATACAACTCTAATAAGCAACACTGCATCCTTGAGACACATTGCCACAATTTTCACAAGATCCCCTTGGCACAAATGAATTAAAATATTTATTCAAAAAACATATTAAGACTCTACTACTAGCCACTACCATCCATGTGAAGGATATAGAAATGCATTCATCCAGTCCTTGATCTCAGAAATGTTCACAGGTCAGTGCAGAGGAGAGCTACAGTCTTGCAGACAACATATAAACAGTAAGTGGGAGCAGAGACAGAATTTTAGTAGCATTTTAGTAGCAGGGGAGGATTATGCTTACAAGGAAGGTCTAGAAAAGCCTCCCAAGAAACTGAAGCTAAAGCTTAAAAAGATAAATAGAACCAGGCAGTGGTGGCATACGCCTTTAATCCCAGCACTCGGGAGGTAGAGACAGATGGATCTCTGTAAGTTCTAGGACAACCTGGTCTACAGAGTGAGTTCCAGAACAGTCAAGGCCAAGAAACCCTGTCTCAAAAACAAACCAACAAACAAAAGCACTTGTCACACAATACCAAGAAACATGTGTCTCCACTTATGTACACCATTCACACATACACATAGTAATAAATAAAATACATAAACCGGCAGTGGTGACACACACCTTTAATCCCAGCATTTGGGAGGCAGAGACAGGCGCATGTCTGTGAGTTTGAGGCCAGCCTGGCCTACAAAGTGAGTTTCAGGACAGGCTCCAAAGCTACAGAGAAACGCTGTCTTGAAAAACAAACAAACAAACAAGTAAATAAAACACGTGTGACTCCTCCTCCTGCAGAGTATGAGTACTCCAGTACAAGGATGGAGAACCCACATCACACTTTTTTCTCTGAGCGTTAAGACTCTGGGTGTGAGAGCTCAGCCATGGTTCAGAGGAAGACCTGAAAGTTCTCAACCAAGAACACTTGCTTTATGCCCTGTGGAAAATGCTAACTTTCCCCTTCAGGAAAGGTATGAGACATAGACTTTGTCCATGAAAAGTTTACAATTAGTTTAAATGGCAAAACACGGGCTGGAGAGATGGCTCAGTGGTTAAGAGCATTGCCTGCTCTTCCAAAGGTCCTGAGTTCAGTTCCCAGCAACCACATGGTGGCTCACAACCATCTGTAATAAGGTCTGGTGCCCTCTTCTGGCCTGCAGACATACACACAGACAGAATATTGTATACATAACAAATAAATAAATATTAAAAAATAAATGGCAAAACACAAAAATGAACAATCCATATATAATATTATAAAAGCATTGTCTACTTTCAGCATAAAGTAACAACGTGGGTAACCGATACGTATAAATTTAAAATGGAGCAACAATACCAAGGTACTACCCACATAACCAACAAGTTCCAGAAGAGTCGAGA
>NW_026068193.1:865271-870836 GCF_014885135.2 Alexandromys fortis
GAGGAGGAGGAGGAGGAGGAGGAGGAGGAGGAGGAGGAGAAAGAACAAATACCTTACATCTATCATAAACTGTTCCAAGAAAGAATGTTCTTCAAATGGCTCTGTCTTCAATCGACCTGTAATTAAGAAGAGATAAAGGAAACATGAGCCTAAGGGTGGGTTTCATAACTATCAGATGATAGGGAAGAGAACCCAGGACTTCTAGGAAAAGAAGCCAGAGACCTGACACCCACAGAGCCCTAGGTCAGAGAGAGAAAGGGTTGAGGGTATGAGGACAGACAGAAGAAGAAACTGGGGAGATTAGCAACAACGGTTCAGCGGGAGCATTTGCTCTAGATTTTCCTGCCGCAATGACAAAGGCTGTGTAGAGCTTTTATTCTGAAACTGGAGCTATAGTGGTTCCTTGGCTCTGGAGCTCACATTGTGCTAACACAATGTTGAAGAGCTGTTGGCCCTTTCTGAAGTCGTTTCTCCCTACCGTCTAGGACATATCTGGACCTGGCTATGGCTTCTGCTCACTACATGGGCCTCAGCCAGGTACCTGAGGCAGGTAGAAGGGACATCCAGTATCAAGTCCCCAGCTGCTGTAGGGACCTAGCACCTATCCTTGGAGAGAAAATTTTTTTTGTTGTTTGGGGTTTTTGTTTTGTTTTGAGACAGGGTCTAATGAAGCCCAGGCTAACTCTGAACTTACTGTGTAGCCAAGGATAACTCCCTGCTCCTACCTCGAGTGCTGGGACCATCTGTGCATACACCAGCACTCCCATTTATACAGTTCTAAGGGTCAATCCCAGCAGCTGGCATATGCTAAGCAAGCACCCCACCAACTGATCAACACCCTAGCTCAAGAAGTATTTTTAATGCAAATTATACTCCCCTTTTCTAAGACCCTTAGACTACTACTTCCCACCCATTCCTCCAATGCCCTCTTACTTCGGCTCAGCACAGCCCCACTCTCCTGGTAGCCCTGGATCTCTAGGTCCTTCATCCGAAGCAATGCTGCTAGCTCCCTCCCGTGACACTGCAAAGCCAGGCTCACACCCATCAGAGGACGAATCAAATGCTGAGAGACCTTTGATGAAGAAGAAGAATCAATTAGCCAACAATTGCTTGTAAAGTACTCCCAAATGCTGCACTAGTTACTAGAAGAAAAATACTCAGGAATAGACATTTTCACAGAAACTTACAAATTCATAGACAAGCAATTCATTTACATGAACATAATACAAATACAATAGTTAAACTTACATATTAAAGAAACTTAGGGATTTTTTTTTGTGGCCCAGATATGGAATGGGAATAAACCAAGAAAAGGAATAGACAGAAAATTTACAGTTTGAATTTAAAGAAAAAGATATATGGGCTGGAGAGATCATTCAGTGCTTAAGAAGACATGGGTTCAAAAACAAAAAAAAAGAAGATATGGGTTCTATTTCCAGCACCCACTTGACAGCTCACAACTCTGCAACTCCAGATCAGGGGATCGTGTGCTTTCTATTAGCTTCCATAGGCCCTGCGTGCACACGATACACAGACATACATGAAGGCAAAACACTCACGCACATACAAAATAAAAGTCTTAAATAAACAAATGAGCCAGGTGGCACACGTCTTTAATCCCAGCACTCGGGAGGCAAAGGCGGGTGGGCCTTTAATCCCAGCACTCGGAGGCAAAGGCGGGTGGATCTCTGTGAGTTCAAGGCCAGCCTGGTCTACAAGAGCCCCAAGGCTACAGAGAGACCCTGTCTCGAAAAACCAAGAAAGAAAGAAAGAAAGAAAGAAAGAAAGAAAGAAAGAAAGAAAGAAAGAAAGAAAGAAAGAAAGAAAGAAAGAAAGAAAGAAAGGGAGAAAGGAAGGAAGGAAGAAAAGGATGTAGTTGAGAAGAGGGACAGGCTGACTTAATTCTCTATAGAAGATAAGAGCAGAAGATTCAAGGCAACCTCAAGAAAGGGGTGTGGTTAAGACAGCACACCAACTGGAGGGAAAACCAACAGGAAGTGGAAAACAGTGAAATCTGATCTAGATAAGAGCCATTTCAGGGCTGATAAGAGGCCAGAGTTTTAACCTATCCCCACACACAGCAGAATTTAAAGTTACTGTTCAAAAAAAAAAAAAAAAAAGAAGAAGAAGTTACCAGCCCACTTCACAGAGTGCAGTTACACATACAATAACGTATGGTCACACAGAAGCACTCAAATCACCTAAGCAAGGTGTCCACTAGCCTATGGCTAGAGGAAGCCATCAGCTTCTTTTGCTTCCACCAAGGGCATGAACTAAAGGAGACACTGAGCAAAAGAGATGCCCTAGATCAGAGGGTCAGCAAGCTTTTCTTGGCAAAGGCCAGATAGTCAATATTTTCAGCTTTGTGGCCCACGGAGTCTCTGCTGCAACTACTCAACTTTGCTGTTGCGGCACGCGCAAGCAGCCACAGACAATATGTAAACAAATGAGGTGGCTGTGCTCCAATATAACTCTACAAAAGCAGGCAGCAGGCCAGGCTTAGCCTGCTGACCATGGTATGCTCACCCCTGACTAGATCTAAAAAGGGAACATTTTAGACAAGGTTCCCAACATGGGCTTGAAATACGAAGCAGGTATACAAGCATCCCATCTGAGGCACCAGGCAGACTCACCTGGGTTAGAACCCCAAGAAATGATTCCCCAGATGCCTATGTTTTTGCTTCCCATTAAGTCTAGAGGAAACTAAAAGTGCAGCTTGTATCCCTATGTTTCTCTTAAAGATGAGTCAAAAGAGAAAAAGGACTGGATGTGGAAGTATGGGTGGGCAGATAAGAGTGGTAGATTCGTAGGTATCCGGCACAGGGTAGAAGGCCAGAGTCAAGTCCAGCTATAGACAGTTTTTATTTATTTATTTATTTATTTATTTATTTATTTATTTATTTACTTATTTTTTGTCACTGGCACATCCTAACCTAACCTGGTTCTGTTGCCCATCCTAAGTCCTCAGGAAGGACTTAGGCCTCCAAAAGGTACCGCTCAGAACTCCCGGCTTTAAGCCATATCCTGGGCTTGTGAGACTGCTCAGCAAGCTGCCAAGCTTGATGACCAGAAATCAGTCTCCCAGACCCACATGGTAGAAGGAGAGCTCATTCCTGCAAGCTGCCCCCTGACCTCCACATGTACACTGCAGCACTCGTGCAGACACATAATAATTAACTCAAAACAGTAATTAAAAAAAAATAAGAAGGCCTAGGCTCAACTCTGTGACCTAGGAATTATTTTGATAAGTTTGGTCCTGGTCAAGGTAGATTAGAAAAACAGGCAAATAATTGTATGAAAGCCAATAGAGGTTTGGTGGATTGAACTGAAAATAATTATCATTGCTAACCAAGCAGCCACAGAGGCCCTTTGGTGGCACCACTCAAATAAGAGAAACTCCTAATGTTAATAACCAATCTCTCACTATGGTGGGCTGGGAAGCACCACCTTCAAGATGCTAAATGTCACAACATGAAACGTGGCAAGGAATAGTTTTTAACCACTGCCATGTTTTTGAAATAGAATATCATGGTCTCAGGCAACTGAAATGATCTATTACATCTATATAGAAAAAAAGTGTTTTTTAATCAGGAAATATTTCAACTTCCCAAATAATTTCACACCACTCTGAATTTCTGAGCTATAATTAATTTCAAAGTTAGAGAAACATTAAAATGATTTTTGGGCCTGAGAGGATTTCTATGTTTTTAAACTTAGATGAATGCTGATTGGAAGTCCCCAAAATATTTACTAATGGCCATAAAAAAGATTGGCATCAAAATAAAAAATAAAATAAAAGACAAGCAACCATGTAAAAAGATCAGTATACCTCCAAAAACATAACATGAAAAACCATGCAGTACTTCAGGTAAGGGATATTCCCTTTCATTCATGGAAAGCAAAATATGAAGATGTGCTTACAAGCCTCTGCATGTGAAGAGCTCTGTGACAGGCCGGCAGTGGTTGGTACAACAGAAGTTAGCATTCTTCCCCAGAGAGGGAAACACTGTAAACCCACCCCCTAAAGTCTTCTGATTTCCTACTGAACATTTGTGAGTCCTAGGCAGGAGACAGCTGGCCCCAGATGAGCTGTATCAGAGAGCAAAGTGAACTATCAGCAGGCTGGAGAACCAGGAAACAGATCCTAGTCCTGGCTCTGCCAGCATCTCATATGACCTCAGCTTTCACTGTCCTTAGCCTATGGTAATGTCCTCTGTTTAATCATCATATATATACACAACAATAGTAATGTTGTAACTAGCATTTGATAGATGGAAAAATTGAGTTATAAAAATTCTAGTCCTAATCCAAGGTAATATGTGTAATCTAAAGGTAAGTGGGATTTTTTTTTTTTTCGAGACAGGGTTTCTCTGTGGTTTTGGAGCCTGTCCTGGAACTAGCTCTTGTAGACCAGGCTGGTCTCGAACTCACAGAGATCCGCCAGCCTCTGCCTCCCAAGTGCTGTGATTAAAGGCGTGCGCCACCACCGCCTGGCAAGGTAGTGGGATTGATTGTAAATTTGTCTTCTGGTTCTGAAGCTTGTGTTCTTCCTACTACTAAGAAACGCTGGACCCCTAGGAATTATTTAAAAAAAAAAAAACTGGTGAAAAATCTGAAAGTGAAAATACAGAATATCAAGAATTATATTAGATGCACACCTGTAATCTCAGCAATGGAAAGCTGGAGCAGGAAAATCACAAGTTTGAGGACAGTCTGAGTCATATTTTGAAGCTTAGTCTCAAACACAAACACAGAGGCTGGAGAGATAGCTCAGAAGCTAAGAGTACTGGTTGCTGCTCTTGCAGAGGACCTATGTTCAGTCCCCAACACCCATATAGTGCCTCACAGCTGTCTGTAACTCTAATTCCAGGAAATGAGATGCCATCTCTGACCTCTTTGGACACCAGCATGCACATGGTGCACAGACGTACATACAGGCAACACTCATACACATAAAATAAATAAATCTAATAAAAGAATTAAAACAGACAGAAAAGGTAGGGGAAAGTTGTATTAGATACTAGAAGTAACAGACAATAGGAAAAAGGGAGCAGTAAAATTTGTCACAAGGGGAAATAGAGGCAGAATCATGAAGCAGAGACCCAAAGCCTTTTGTATTCTACAATTATGACAGAGAATTAAGAAGTATTAAGTCCCTTAGAGTTTATAACACATGTGATGGCTTGCACCTGAAATCTCAGTGTCTGGGAAACAGGAGAGGCAGAAGCAGTTCACACTTGAGCTGGGCTACACAGCAACATCCCATCAAGGAAGAAGAAAATATGCCCAAGAATGTGCCTCAGCTTAGAGTGTCTTGAATGCATGAAGCCCTGGGTTCAATCCCCAGCACACAGAGAACCAGGCAGCATACCTGGAATCCCAGTGCTGAGGAGGTAAAGGCAGGAGAGAGGTTGAAGGGTCCTTGGCTACACTGTGATTTTTGAGGATAGCCTGGACTACATAAGACAGAAAGAGAGAGAGAGGGAGGGAGGGAGGGAGGGAGGGAGAGAGAGAGAGAGAGAGAGAGAGAGAGAGAGAGAGAGAGAGAGAAAAAAAAAAAAGAAA
>NW_026068193.1:872845-873474 GCF_014885135.2 Alexandromys fortis
CTGGTCTACAGAGAGAGTTCCAGGCCAGCCTGGTCTACAGAGCGAGTTCCAGGATAGGCTCCAAAGCTACACAGAGAAACTGTCTCAAGGGGAGAAAAGAGACTCCTCAGATCCTTCTCCAGCACCACATCTGCCTGCACGCTGCCATGTCCCACCATGATGATAATGGACTAAACCTCTGAACTGTATGTGAGTCATTCCAGTTAAATGTTTTCCTTTGTAACAGTTGCTGCGGTCATGGTGTCTCTTCACAGCAACAGAAACCCTAAGACATTGCCTGTGTTATTTTACATTCCCATCAGTTACAGCGGATAGTTGGAAGAAACTCAAGGCTTACAGTTTAAGTTTTATAGACTATTTCAAATCCTCAACGAGATGAAGATGGGATTCAAACCAGATAAACTAAATCCAGTGATGTGGGAGTGTCATATGTCAATCTGTTGATTTCATTGGTTAAGCAATAAAGGAACTCCTTGGCCCTGATAGGTTAAAAGATAGATGGGAGGAGGAAACAGAATAGAATTCTGGGCGGAAGAGGAAGTGAGGTCAGACTCTGCTCTGCTCCCGGAGACTCGACAGCTCTGCTCTGGAGCAGAGACACCAGGATGGACATAGGCTAGAATCTTCCC
>NW_026068193.1:876405-887942 GCF_014885135.2 Alexandromys fortis
TAAGCGCACCTTGGGGTGCTTACACACATCATTAGAAATGGGCTAGTCCAGGTGCGAGAATTGGCCTGTAAGGGCTAGAGTTCATGGGCCAAGCAGTTCTTAAATGAATACAGTTTGTGTGTTGTTATTTCGGGCATGAGCTAGCCAAGCGGCCGGGGTGTTGGGGATGCAGCCCCGCCGCTTCTTATTTCTACAATCCAGTTCAAAGTCAGATTTTTTTCTTTTCTTTCTCTCCCTTCCTTTTTTCTTTTTCTTTTTGGTTTTCTATGTACCTGTCCTGACTGTCCAGGCTGGCCTCAAACTCACAAAGACCTGCCTGCCTCTGCCTCCTGAGTGCTGGGAATAAAGGCATTCACCATGCCCAGCAGTTGGTTGGTTTTTGAGACAGAGTATCATGTAGCCCGTGCTACACTTAAATTCATTATGTAGCTGAGGATGGCCTTAAACTTACGGTCCTCTATAGTGGTATAGTATTTGTATTTTAACAAATAAAGCTAGCCTGAAGGTCAGAAGGCAAAGCAGTCATACTAGTCAGCCATACAGGCCCTTAATCCCAGGACTCTGGTGACAGAGGCAGATGGATGTCTGTGAGTTCAAGGCTACCCTGGGCTACACAAGATTGATCCAGAAACACCCCTTTGGTCTGAGCATTGGTAGAGGTAGAAGGTCTCTCGAGTGGCTGGCTGCTTTGCTCTTCTGATCCTCAGGTTGAACTCCGATGTCTGTCTCTGGGTTTTTATTATTCGTGCTATACTTCTCCTGCCTCTATCTCCCTAGTGCTATATTTATACACATGTGCAATCATGCCCCGATTTAAAAATTTGTTCTTTTGTTGTTGTTGTTGAGTTTGTTTGTTTGTTTGTTTGTTTGAGACAGGATCTCTCTATTATGTAGCTCTGGCTGTCCTGGAACATGCTATATAGATCAGGCTGGGATTAAAGGCATAAGCCACACCTGGCTGAAACTCTATCTTTGAGACAGGGTTTCTCTGTAGCTTTGGAGCCTGTCCTGAAACTAGCTCTTGTAGACCAGGCTGGTCTCGAACTCACAGAGATCCGCCTGCCTCTGCCTCCCAAGTGCTGGGATTAAAGACGTGCGCCACCACCGCCCAGCATGAAAACTTGTTCTTAAATTTACTAGTTCTTTTAACTAGTTCTTAAATTTACTTGTTCTTAAATTTACTAATAAAATTTCTTGGGGCAGTAAAGCTACAAGCAAGAGAAAGGCATGATCCTCCCAGTCTGTAAGAGGGCTTTGGACTGGATTAGTGCAGAGTCCGATTCCAGCTCAGCCATGAATACGCTGGATGGCTTTGGGCTTTCGATCTTGGTCTCCTGTTCTGGAAAATGGAAATAATAAAATCTATCTTGTAGGAAAAGCGTAAGGACAAAAGAAGGAGAAAAAGCTCAGGAAAGTGTCACACCGCACTCTGGAACTATTAAAGCCTCTGCTTTAAGGCAGGTATGGTGAATCCCAAGCTTTGGAAGCTGAGGCAGGAGGATTGCTTCAAGTTCAAGGCAAGCCTGGATTATACAGTGATTTCGGACAGCTAAGGTTGCATAATGAGACTCTCAAAAGAAAAAGAAAAGTGGGCATGGTATCAGGCAGGGACGGGCAGATCTCTGTGGGATCCAGACCAGCCAGGGTTACAGTGAGACCCTATTGCAAAAAAAAAAAAAAAAAAAAAAAAAACAAGAAAAACTCTCAGTTGGTAGAGTGCTTGCCCAGCACAAAGCCCTGGGTCGACCCCTCAGTACTGCATAATCTGAGCATGGTGGTGTACCTCTAACACGCAGGTGAAAGAATGACGTCATCCTAGAATAGCCTCGCATACACGAGACCTTGTCATTAAAATAATAATATTGGATGAAGTCACCAAATAAAATGTGAAGATCCAAACCCTGCTCCTTTTGCAAGGCAAGACTATACCAGTCAAAAATCCCCATAGCCTCTGGTCTAGTCAGGGAGATTTTTTTTCCCCCTTATTAGAAAAGAATTTCAGCTGGGCAGTGGTGGTGGAGTCTTCAATCCCAGCATTCAGAAGGCAGAGACAGATCTCTGTGAGTTCAAGGCCAGCCTGGTCCACAGAGTGAGTTCCAAGACAGCCAAGGCTACAAAGAGAAACCATGTCTTGAAAAAAGAAAGAAAAAAGAAAAAATATAATCCCAGGAACTATCAGGGGACCCAGATCTTTATCTGAAGCGGCTGGGATCCCCACCTGCACCCACATCTAAATTGCACTTACCTGTGAAGAACTAGCTGCGGTACAGTGGAAATGCCAGTTGAAGGGGAGACCAGACAGCTCACTTCGCACCCGGAGAATCAGGGTCTCTGCTCCTCTATCACAGGAGAAAGCAGCTTTGCTGGGATGAGCGGCGTCCTGCTGAGCACAATCTTTAAACAGTGGGAGAAGCAGTTCTTCCAGATGATGGAGGAAAGCGGACGGGGGAGCAGTTAGGCGCTTGTTCAGCTCCTAGAGAGACAGAGGGAGGGCGGTAAAGAAACTCCTCAAAGGCAAGAGCAAAGGGGAATCCAGGAAGACAACGGGCAGGAGAGGAAGGGGAAGCAAAGGGGAAGAACTGCAGCAGAATGAAGACAAGAAAAAGTTGCAAAGATCAACTAGCCTGCTCCACGGTTCTGTCCTGGGCAAGATCAACTTACTGAATTTACTATAGTAAATACATCATGTAATATAGACGAGAATATGTATTATCGTTCATGCAAAATGAACATCTTGCCCCCCCCAGAAATGTTTCCGATTTCTGAGTTTCTTGGATTTTGGAATCTATGCATAAATTTTTATTAGTTACACAACTCTGACCCCAAAATCCAAAATCTGAAATCTAAAACTTTTTGAGTGCTTGAGTACTGAGGATATGAAAAGTTCATATTTAAGAGCATTTCAGATTTTTGCATCTTTAGGATAGAGATGTTCAGTCTATAATTGCCACAAAACAATTCAGAATTCCTTGCCAATGTATAGACAGAAAGTTTGACGGATGTTAATGTCCTCTGGCCAGCACACCACACCACAGTGATCCTTCTCTTCACACTTCTATCTTACCTTGGCTCGCTGGCTGACCACCAAAGCATCCACCTGCTCATGCCACACCTGCTGAAGATCCGAAATCAGCAAGGCATAACCCTGCTTGGTGATAAACGCCTTGGCCAAGAGTGAGTTCTCACCGAGTTGTAGCCATGCCCACGGCTGCATCAACAGGCCTTGCTCTAGTTCTTCCATCTGCAGGAAAGTCCTAATTTAGCACAGGGCTCCAGGATATTCAGCCCCTGAGAGGACCACTCACGATTCCACATCAATTGGAATCGTGTGAAAACCCTCCCTAGTAAAACAGACATAAAAGCACAACTCCTGCTTTACATAGCCAGCTTAACTACCCCTTCACAACTGACCTAAAATTAGTTTAGAATCTGGGGCTGGAGAGATGGCACAGAGGTTAAGAACACTGATTGCTTTCCCAGAGGATTAGGGTTGAATTCCCAGCACCCACATGGTAGTTCACAACTCCATGTTCCAGGGGATCCAAGGCCCTCTTCTGGCCTCCTCAGGTACTGCACATCTAGTATCTATATGCATGCAGGAGAAAAACACTCATACACATAAAACAAAACCAAAATCTTTTTTAAAGATCAGAATATTGATGGGTGGTGGTGTGCACACCTTTAATCCCAGCACTCAGGAGGCAGAAGCAGGCAGATCTCTGTGAGTTCAAGGCCAGCCTGGTCTACAGAGCGAGTTCCAGGACAGCCAAGACTGCATAGAAAAATCCTGTCTCAAAAAAACAAATTAAAAAAAAAAATCGGATTGGGGGCTGGAGAGATGGCTCAGTGGTTAAGAGCATTGCCTGCTCCTCCAAAGGTCCTGAGTTCAATTCCCAGCAACCACATGGTGGCTCACAACCATCTATAATGAGATCTGGTGCCCTCTTCTAGCATACAAACATACATGGAAAGAATGTTGTATACATAATAAATAAATAAATCTTTAAAAAAAATCGGATTATTTCTTACGTTAAGTTCCTAAAGAACAGAAAACATGTCTTTACCAGGTATGGTGGTGCATGCCTGTAATCCCAGAACTGAGAGATGGAGCCTGGGAGTTCAGGATCCTTAGACAGGCTGGGGACACATGAGTCAGATGCACCTTGATATAAAAACAGAAAAGAAGGAAGAAAAAGAAGGAAAGGGCAAATCTCTTTCTTCCATAGTGTTAAATCAGCATGTTGGTGCATTTAATATGGGAACCCAAGCCAATCCTATTGAATCTTTACTTGAATCCCATATATGTCAATGCTATCTTTCCCAGAACTTTTAGAAGGAAAAGAATGATTCTCATCTTGAAAAAAAATTGTCAGGGTGGTGGTGGCACGCGCCTCTAATTATAGCACCTGGGAGGTAGAGGCAGGTGGCTCCCCAAGTGTGGTGCCAGCATGGTCTGTAGTGGGTTCCAGGCAGCCAGGGCTACACAGAGGATCCCTGTCTCAAAATGCTAAATAAATAAAACTTAAGTCCTAAATGTGAGGGTCAGGACATTTAAATTATTTGGTTGCTAAACACAAAGTATGGGTCAGTAGCAAAGGGCACTTGTGGCAAGCCTGATGAGCTGGGCTGGATTCCTAGGATTCCCGTGGTGGAGAAGAGAATTATTCCCCATGAGCTGTCCTCTAACCTTCACGTGTGCAGCAGTAAGTGCTATATTCCTTTGTTTTGTTTTTCAAGACAGTTTCTCCGCTTAGCCCTGCTGTCCTGGAATTCACCTTGTAAACCAGACTGGCCTTGAACTCAGAGATTTGCCTGCCTCTACCTCCCGAATGCTGGAATTAAAAGCATGTGCCACCACCACCCATGCTATAATTTTCATAATAAAAAAAAAGAAGAAAGAAAGAATACGAAACACATGAACTCTGGAAGCAAACAAAAAATCCTAAAGCAGACTTGGTGATGTGCACCTATAATCCCAGTACTGGGGAAAAGGAGGTAAGAGGGCCAAGGTTGGGCTGGGAGATGACTCTACAGGTGCAGCGCTTGCCTACACAAAAGCCTGGTGGGGTGGTATGCACCTGTAGTCCCAGGAGAAGCCAAGAAGGGGGCAGCTACACCCAGGCCTACTTACCAAAGCTCTAGGCTGAGACTCTATCTCACACAAACAGTAGGAGGTGCCTGAGGACCACCTCCGAGATTGTCTTCTGACTTCTACATGTACATGTGATGCACACATGTACATACATCCTTACCCCAGATAAGAGAATATTAAATGAATAAATAAAATTAAAAAGTAAATGAAATTAGCCAGGCGGTGGTGGCGCACGCCTTTAATCCCAGCACTCAGGAGGCAGAGGCAGGTGGATCTCTGTGAGTTCGAGACCAGCCTGATCTACAGAGCTAGTTCCAGGACAGGCTCCAAAGCCACAGAGAAACCCTGTCTCGAAAAAATAAAAATAAAAAAACAAAAGTAAATGAAATTTTAAAATTTTCAAACAAACAAAAGTTCAACCTCCATAGTGAGTTCAAGGCCAGCCTGGACTACATGCAACCCTGTCCCAATTTAAAAAAAAAAAAAAAAAAAAACCTAAAACAGGGGTTCATTTTGAACTTTTAATTTAGTTATCCTCTCACAATTGCACACATATATAATGTACTTTGATCATACTTTCCCTCGTGTATAATAGAAATCCTTACTCAGAATCTGTTCAAGTTAATCCTCTACAGTTATGGAAAATTCATGTGTACGTGCGTTATGGAAGATGCCCACAACCGCCAACACATTAGTAACGAGCCGACAGTAATGACAGCGTCGTGACAGACACACAGTGGCACACCAAGGGTTAGAAGGAGCAAGAGAAATGTTCCAGTCCCTTTCAGCAAAAGAGCAGGCAGCACACTTCACACCACAGAGAAAATGACAGTCCCACCTCACTAACTGGGCACAACCCCACATCACCAGCATGCCTTCTGCAGAGCTTGGAACTCCTAGAGACCAACATTTCTACCCCAATAAAGAATGCTGTGGTCTGGCGAGATGGTCCAGTGGTTAAGAGCACTGGCTGATCTTCCAGAGGTCCGGGGTTCGATTCCCAGCACCCACATGGCAGCTCACAACTGTCTAATCCAGCTCCCAGTGATCTGACATCCTCACACAGACATACATGCAGGAAAAATACCAATGCACATAAAAATAAAATCATTGACAAAATGTTGTATCCTCAAACTAGTTAAATTTGTAATAAATAAGTCTGTCTGACAGAACTGATTTTTCCTGTGGAGATAAGGTAACTTCCTTATTTTCATCTATAAATACAAAATGAAGGGAAGTGCCAGGAGGTGAAAACTTAAACTACAAAAAAAAATGAAATTCCTGTTTAAATCTGATTGTCATTTCTAACCCAGTCTAAGCCATCATCTTCCTGGGTTTCAAAGCTCTGTCTCACGGCAATCCTTAATTTGGACTGTAATTAACTAGTGTTATATAAATGTATATAATCAGAAGGACTTCATAGAGACCTAGTGGCATTACTGCCATCTTGGTTCAAGTATGTGCACTGTGTGATATCTGCACAGTGATGAGATGGCCTAATAACAGTTCTCAAAAGCATATGGCCATTTCGAGTGACATGTGACTGCCAAGATGGTGGTTATTCCAGCAGCCTTGAAACCGTCTGGGCAGAGATGGGCATTTCCATCACGTGCTGTTCCAACAGGGAAGGCTGGTCTCGGAATGATTAAAGAGTCTTCGCTGGGCAAGAGTTGACATTGGAAAAGATTAGAAAGACAAATGAAGTTGCCAAACCCTCTAATTTCCCTTATAGGCACATCCTGGCATGCACTCTAAAAGTCACCAAAATTGAGTTTATTGGCCTAACTGGTCCTTCCTTAAGTCTCGAAGGTCAAAACCCACAAGTTGATGTTTTGTCTGAATGGAAAGGAAGTTGTTTAATGTGGTCAGGGACAGCTGGCCCTATAAAAATGTATAAAACATTCAGCACCAGACCCAGGCTGGGTGCTCCTACTACTCAGCCTAGACTGAGGTAACCGTAACTCGGTGATCACAGGCATGCCTGTGATCCTAGCACACAGGAAGCTGAGGCAGGAGGATCTTGATTTGGAAAGCAACATACCAAGAGCCTCTCAATGGTAGAAAGAATTGGAGCCTGAGATCGTCGCCAGCTTGGAGGGAGAAGGAATCTAAGTCCTCTGGGTTTTACTTTCCCCAACACAAGTTGGTCTTCAAAGACCACGTTAACCAACTTCACCGGGTTGTCTTTCAAGAGTAAGAAAGTGAAGTTGCCCCAAGTTCTGTCACTCGGCCTTGGAGTCTTCTCATGATAGTTCCTACAACACCCTGCAGAGGGCAGCAAGACCCAACAGACGAGCTGGTGGGGACACGCCCTGTGTCACCAAAGAGGGCAAACCTAGGCCCTGCAGCCAGAGGCCTCCCCGGGAGCGCCCTCCGGCGTCCATCCACCACTCCCGCAGGGCCTTCGTTCGCCCGTCTCTCATTTTTTAAAGCACCGGCTGCACGCAGATACGGCTCAGGACCCCAAAAGGGGTAGGGCCGAAATACAGTCCAGCTAAGGAGGAGCCTCATTCGCCACCCGCGAAGACTGAGGCCGAAGACGGACCGCGCACGCGCAGGACCGCCCACTCCTGGAGGCCTGCCCCAAAGCCCGGGCTGCGCGCGGTCCCTTCTGGGAAAAAGCACCCGGATAGGGGGTCACAGAGAAAGTTCCTCTCCGCTTTTCGGCGTCCGGCCGGACCCAGATCTCGGTGCCGACTCGAAACCGACCCCACCTACCGTCAACGGCTGCGGGAGCTCCCACCCTCCTCACGGCGGGCCTGCCCTCATGCGCAAACTGAAAGGCCTAGGGTAGAGGCCACCCCCCCACATACACTCGAGAAGGCGGAGTCTTGGGATACGGGGCGGAGCCAAGACCTGTGGCGGGCGGGGACCCGAAACCTCACTTGACAAGACTACTCGCAGCTCTGCTGCTTTCCTAATTCCTTTCCAGTCGAAACGAAATATTACTTCCTCCTTGCCCCTTCATTATTTACATCTTTATTATAGACTATCTCCTGCTGCACATTTTAGCTACTAATTTAAATCTTAAATGCAGGGACCCTGTCATATTCATAACTGCAGGTGCAGGACCTTGGTCGTGGGACGCACTCAATATAATTGAATGCTAGTACATTCAAGTGGCATTGGCAGTTCACAGGCAAAAAAAAATCTCATTTATTCGCTTAATGACCCACTAAACCCATGGCCCCCGCTTCTGAACACGTTAGCCTAAGAGAAGGAAAGGCATCCCATTCTATTGGGAAACGGCGCATCTAGATGGGCCACAAACACCTTCTCACCAGTCAGGTGAGACTCCAGCAAACTGGGAGTTACTGCTAGACTGATGAAGACAAAAATGGTGCTCGTGGTAATTACTGGGACCTAACTGCTTCTCTGCTAGCTGCGGGGCATGACTCCTCAGAGTTAGGCAACAAGTCGGCCATCTCTCCTGTTTTAGAGGGCCCTCCTTCCTCATCCTCAGAGTCTTCAGGCATTGGACAGAGGCAATGGAGAGGCTGTGGGATGTGGGAACACAGGTTTGTGATGGGTAAAGGAAGCCCATACTCTTGAGCAGCCTTCTCCCTGGACTTCTGAGTTTCTTGGGCAGTGAAAGAAGTTGGCAGCCGTTGACCTAGGCCTCGCTCAATCCGTGTACCTGCAAAAGAGGGTTTGGTCAGGCTGGAGGGATAGCTCAGCTGTTAAGAGCTGGTTACTGTTCTTACAGAGGACCCAAGTTCGAGTCCCAGCTCCAATATCAGACGGCTTACAACTGTATCTCTGCATCTGGGAGGATGTGCATTCGTATGCATATACCCACAGATTCACAGACATACACATCTTTAAAAATAAGTAAGCCAGGCATGGTGGCACACAACTTTAATCCTAGCACTCGGGAGGCAGAGACAGGTGGGTCTCTGTGAAGTTGAGGCTGGTCTGGTCTACAGAGTGAGTTCCAGGACAGCTAGGGCTGTTATTCAGAGAAACCTTGTCTCGGAAAAAATAAGTAAAAGGAGGGGCTGGGCTGGTCATTACCCAACCCTGGTCCCAACTTACCAGAAATGGTGTTTTCTAGAAGAAAGCCCAAAAGACCCGCTAGAAAAATGGGTTCTGCCAACAAAGAACGCAGGAACATATCCAAGGGGCTCCAGCCTACAAAGGATTGGGGCCAGGCAGGAAGGTAACTGATACTGTCCAAGGCAATGTGTCTTCCCTTTCAGACCTAAATTAAGTCTTGGACCAGGGACAGGTTTCACTAAGCCATCGTTCCATCCCACTACATGTGTCCCGCTACAAACTCCCTTTCCCACACTCAGGCCCTTCCCAGAGGATCCCTCTTAACACTGTGTTTTCTTTTTTTGCTTTTCTTTGTTTTTGTTGTTGTTCTTGTTGTTTCGAGACAGGGTTTCACTGTAGTTGTGGAGCCTGTCCTGGAACTAGTTCTTGTAGACCAGGCTGACCTCGAACTCACAGAGATCTGCCTGCCTCTGCCTCCTGAGTGCTGGGATTAAAGGGATGTGCCACCACCACCCGACAACACCATATTTTCTAAGCACCCACATACCCTCTGGATTCCTGTTGTTCAAGGATCCCTTTCTCTGGACAGTTTTGGGATTAAAAAGCCCTGTCTCTTCCACTTCTGACCTTTGGTGCTCTAGCCTGAGCCTCAACACTTCAGTCCTACAACACTTTGGGCCGGGTAATTTTGCTATGAGCAGCTGTCCAGTGCACTAAAGGATGTCTACCAACCTCTCTAAGCACTGAATGCCTGTAACAATCCCTTTTCTCACTGGATGTAGTAGCGCATGCCTCTAATTCCAGCACTCAGGAGGCAGAGGCAAGAAGACTCTGAGTTCGAGGCCAGTCTGGTCTACAAATCAAGTTCCAAGACATCTGGGTGGTTACACAGAAAAACCCTGTCTCAAAACAAACAAACAAACAAATCCTCTTTCTCCCATTTTGTAACGTCCGAAAAAAAAAGTCTCCAGACATGGCTAAATCTTCCACATGGAACAAAACTTGAAAACCACGGCTCTGGATAACCCATGCTGTTTGTGGATCTCAGGATACGCTACTTCTGTCCCATAATCCTATCCTTTATCTTTGTGGATAGTGGAAATGTGACCAAGAATGACCTTATCGGCTGTCCCTGTGGTTGACATCATCATCTTGTCACTTGGGAGTCTGAAGCAGGAGGACTGCCAAGAGTTTGAAGCCAGACAAGTTTCCAAAAGGAGACCCTGTCTCTCACACAGAGAAATGGCCTTTGCCAAATAGGTTTAAGTTTTTCCATCCTCAAAGACCAATTTGGTTCTACTGAATCACCTCAGTCAGAAGCTACTCTTGTCATTGAGTGCCATGGGTCCTTTGCTTTTGTTTTTCTCTGGGCCACTCTGTGTACCCCTGACTGGCGTGGAACTCACTGTGCAGACTACTGGCCTCAAACTCGCAGAGGTCCCACAAGCTGGGGTTTAAGGCAAGGTCTGCCATGCCTTCCTCACAGCTCTTGTCTTAACCTCATCGTCATGCTCCTGAACAAATCCCCTCCTTCATACCACTGTACCATCCAGAAGCACTTTTGTGTCTTGACCTAGTTAGCTTTCTTTAAAAAAATTTGTTTGAGGGGAGGAGTTTTGTAACTGGCCAGCCTGAACTGTCAACTTGTCACTGCCTAGAGTGACCTGAGAAGAGAGTCCCAACTGAGGAATTGTATAGATTAGATTGGTTTGTGAGGAAGTCTGTGGGGGAATTGTTTTGATTGGTGATTAGTTTAGTAGGGCCTGGCCCACCATAGGCAGTACCATCCCTAGACAGATGGTCCTGGACTGTATAAGAAGTTAGCTGAACATAAGACAGCATCCTCCATGGTACTGGCTGTGAAGTGAGTTCCTTGTTTGGCAGTAACGCTGTGTAGATTAGCAAGCAGACTTGCCTTAAAGATTTTGCCTTGAGTTCCTGCCATGGCTTCCCTCCAGGATGGAATGTGGCCTGGAATAAGCCTCCCTCTCCCCCAGAGCACAAAAGCAGGAGCATAGTGCTCAATAAAAGTTTGTTAAATAAATGGATGAAGTATATGCAAAATCTCATTGTGAGAACAAGAATTCAGAGAGCCTAAAGCAGTGGCTCCAACCTTCCAAATGCTGTGACCCTTTAATACAGTTCTTCATGTTGTGCTGACCCCCAACATAAATCTTATTTCCTTGTTTGTTTTTTTTTTTTTTTTTGAGACAGGATTTCTCTGTAGCTTTGGAGCCTGTCCTGGCCTCAAACTCACAGTGATCTGCTTGCCTCTGCCTCCCAAGTGCTGGGATTGAAGGCATGCACCACCATCACTTGGCCCATAAATTATTTTCATTGCTACTTCATAACTGTAATTTTGCCACTTTTGTGAGTCATATCATAAATATCTGTGTTTTCTTTCTTTCTTTTCTTTTCTTTTCTTTTTTTTTGGTTTTTTTTCTTTTTT
>NW_026068193.1:888025-890653 GCF_014885135.2 Alexandromys fortis
TTTTTTTTGGTTTTTCAAAACAGGGTTTCTCTGTGGCTTTGGAGCCTGTCCTGGAACTAGCTCTTGTAGACCAGGCTGGCCTCAAACTCACAGAAATCTGCCTGCCTCTGCTTCCCAGGTGCTGGGATTAAAGGCAAGTGCCACCACCACCCGGCAAATATCTGTGCTTTCTGATGGTCTTAGGCAACCACTATGGTCATTGGGGGTCATTTGACCCCCAAAGGAGTCATGACCTACAGGTTGAGAACCACTGATCTAAAGCCTCAATCCCACTCCTTTTTTCTTCTCCACCCCACCTACCTGTGTTGAACTCTGGGGCTTCCCAGAGCCACCTTGGCAGAAGCAAGGCCATAAAGATGGAGAAGCCCACAATGAAGACATTTCGCCCAGAGTCAATGTCAGCCAGGTGGAAGCTGGAGAAGCCAGCAGACAGAACTACAGCCTGGGTCACTCCCAGTACCCCACCTGCCTCATACAGAAGAAAACACAGTGGTAGGAAGAGGGCAAAGCTCAGGGTTTATAGGGCAGGCAGGTTGTAATGGGGGGAAAATAACCACTAGGCTTGTTTGTGATTCATCAAGAAACTCAGTTGGGCTGAGAAAACAAGAGCTTTTGTCCATATCCATTCAGAGAAGCTATTTAGAAAGAAAGGGCACAGCTTAGCCAGCTGGTTGGGCCAAACAGTATTCTAATACCTCTCTTCACATCTATTCACTTACCAAGCACGGGCAGTGGGATGTTGATGAATAACTGAGCCAGCCTTGGGGAGAGCCCAAGACCCACGCAGAATAGCCCCACCAGGTGGGCTACTTGCCGAGAACCAGTCTGCATGAAGAAGAGACATAGAGAACACAGCCGACTCCTTGGACTGTACCTGGTCTTTGCTTGGCCCACTTCATTTCAGCCTTCATATCCCAGCTTAAATGTGACCCTCCTAAGCATCTACCCAAAGGTACCACCTTTGCTCAGTCCATACACCACTGCTTTCAGGACAGTGTTTACTACCCTCAAACTATGCTATATACTTCCTTTTTATGAAGTCCCCAAGAGAGCAGGGCTTTCTCTGACTCATTCTTCAACTGTAATGAGCCTTGGCAGAGTTCCCAATTCACCTGACACACCGATTTCCTATTTCTCTACATGCATAGCATGTTGTACTTCTAGGCACCTCCCTCAGTGAACTGCCTGACTGAGAGCTCGCCCGGCTGACAGTCTATCAGTATGAGCTCCTGCCCTTGTACCTCCAGTCCCCTTAGTCCTGTCTCAGATCCACGTACCTGGAAAAGACTCACTGTGCCTACGTTAGGGAAGCTGGATGAAGTGCCCAGGGGGCTCCCCAGCAGTCCTGCCAGCACACTGCCCAGCCCCTCCAGGCTCAGCCCTCGACTGCAGGCGTGTGGTGGTGGAGGAGACAAATGCAACAGCTGGCCACACAGGGCATAGCAACCCAAGGAACTGGTGGAGGCTGCCAAAGCCATGGAGATGCCTGCAGCCAGAGCCCTGGGTGTCAATAAGGGCCAATCCCACTCACCTGAGGAAGAAGAAGGAGTCATCTATAGTCATCTACGGACTCAAGCCTGGAGCATCCCTCTGCCTCTAAATGCCTGTACCACAAGAATCCCAAATGCTCTCTAGTGGTTCAGCATACTACTGTTGGGCAAAACCACTGAACTCTAAAGACCTTCTCTTCACTATGATCTACGGGGTAATCCTAGATCTCAGACTCTCAGTTCTGTTCCTAGTCTTATTCCTTATCACATTCCACCTTACTTCAAACACATTAGCTTTGTTTTAGGGACTGGACTTGCTGTGTTCCTGGCAACCACAGGGCCCTTTCATGTGCTGTTTACCTAGTACACTCCTGAGTCCTGTTTACCTACTGTCTCCTGTATCCTGTCCAACTAGCGCCCATTCTCCCCACCTCTTACATCTCATCTCACTTCTTCAAGGGTTATTTCTCCCACCACATTCAAGCGTGGTGATGCATCCCTGTAATTACAACACAGGCAAAGTACAGAGAGTTTAAGGCCAGTTGCCTTGACTACAAGGCAAGTTCAAGGTCAACTTAGGCTATGTGAGATCCTATCTCAGAAAAGGGGGGGGTATAAGAACTGGGGGATGGGGAGAAGTGCTGTGAGATGCTCTCTTCTGGACATGACATGACAATTGCACTCATGAGCTCACAGCGGCTACCGCTCCTTGCACAAGATTTATACAAGAACAAGCCATTCGAGATCCAAACATGGAAGCAGGAGTGTGGTAAAGTTCATGAGGCTTCACCCCGGCTGAGGAGCTAGGTGACAGCTGTGGGGAAGGGGCAGCCTTGCTCTAGCAGATGACTCCACACCCATGCACAGACAGGCAGCACTAATCAGACTCAGTGAATCATTTTTCTGAAGGACATGAAGATGGGATGGGGATGTGTTGGAGGCAGTGGGAGGAAAGGTTGGATATGATCAAGATGTATTGTATATATATATGAAACATGTCAAGAAATAATTTAAAATATATTTTAAAAGAACACTTTTTTTTTTCAAGACAGGATTTCTCTGTATAGCTTTGGAGCCTGTCCTGGAACTAGCTCTTGTAGACCAGGCTGGCTTTGCACTCACGGAGATCTGCCTGCCT
>NW_026068193.1:895196-916886 GCF_014885135.2 Alexandromys fortis
CCTTTTTTCACTGTTACTACATGGATATATGTACATACACATATGTATTACTAACTATAACCTACTCAGTCTGTATGTTACTCATACTTCCAGAGCTGACCATTTGGTACTGAGGAAGACTTACTCCCACTCCCAGCATCCCTTTGTTGCATTTAATTCTTTGTGGGTTGAATCCTCAGGTTGATTTTTCCAAAATGCACAAAAATGTCTCATTTGCACTTAAAAAATAACTTTAGAATCAGCTAGGTGTGGTGGTGCATGACTGTATCCCAACACTGAAGGCAGATGTAAGTGGAAAGCAAGTTCCATATCAGCCTGAACCTCACGAGTCAATTTCCAATGGCAGCTAACTCCATTTTTAATAGGCGCTAACAGGATTTTATATGCACAGTGATGTCTTGGAAACTTCATGGTAAAGGTTTTAAGTCCTTTAGGGAGTCTAGCATCCCACTCAAACTGAACAAATGCCAGTAGCATTCCCAAAGACTATACCCCACCCCAAAACAAAAGCAGGGTAGCAGTGGTGCACGCCTTTAATCCCAGCACTCAGGAGGCAGAAGCAGGCAGATCTCTGTGAGTTCGAGGCCAGCCTGGTCTATAAGAGCTAGTTCCAGGACAGGCTCCAAAGCTACAGAGAAACCCTGTCTCAAAAAAAAAAAAAAAAAAGAGTACATATCACAATGACCCTTGGGGGACCCACCAGCCCACTGACCTTACTCCTACCCCCCACTCCCTACACGATTTTTGGCAGTCAGTTAGCAGCCCAAGTACACCACAGATTGTTCTTCCGTTGATGACCCAGCTCTGGTTCTTCAACACCAGCTACTTCCATGAGTCACCTTGAAGAGGTCAGTAGGGCTTACATTCTAGGAGCTCAAGTGGACATATTTTGGTACATAAGGATTCACAAGGCTGGTGCCCACCCAGAATACGTAACAGTCACTGCTTGTATCCCATGGTAGGCCACATCCCCCAATTTCAGGGCCTCCAAGGCAGTAGTGGCAGGGATGCAGGAACATTTGAATCAGGAATAACTATCAAACTAACAGGGAGTTTTGAAACAGAGTCAGAGAGAATGCTGACACACGTTAACAGGATGGTGCCTCTGATTTGGGAGGCAGATAAGAGAAGATCCTCAAAGGATAATGCAGAAGGAAAAGGCCAGGCCATGCAACAGAAACTGTTTATTGAAACCTCAGTTCTACAAAAGCGTGAAAAACTCAGATACAAAGCAGTGGTGCCCAGAGAGCCTGTAAAGAGAACACCTAGAAAAGAACCGGTCAAGTGGGAAGCCTTGGAGCAGGATGCTAAGATTGGAAGACAAAAGGATAAGGTTGAAGGACCCAGAAATCCCTGGTTGTGACAACTACATCCAAGGGATGGGTGTGGCAAGCTTCCTGCCTCAGGACGCCTTCCATCTCAGGGCCACCCGCCCCTGGTTTTCCTGCCCCAGGGACATCACAGGAACAGAACCTCACGAACGCTTCCTTCCTCTCATCCACTTCCCACACCTCCCACCTTTACCTTTCCATCTTTGGAAACTCAAAAGCAAAAGTCTACTCCCCCAGGCTTGGGAAGGCAGAAAGATAGGAGCTTCTCTGTCATTGGTGACATGCCCCTGGTCACTGAGCTGAAATTGTCCCAGGCACCATCAGAGTTCTAGCCTACTAGCCAGCCTCTGAGGTCTGGGAGAGTGAATGACCTTGCTTTGCCCCATAATCTCTTGTGCTCCTACCCGGGAGGACAGGGTAGCCCAGAGAGGTAGCAAAAATCTAAATCAAGTTTTCCTCTTCCAGGTTCTTAGGGAGCCCCAAACCCTCTTTTAACGCACTCCTTAGAACCCTACCTAACCTGGGAAAATAAAAGACTTGAGACGGGCCAGCTCCATGACACTAAAAAGAGAACATTGCTGGGGTTGGAGGAATGGAGGGGCTGCTGGGCTCCAGAGCCAGGGTGGGGCCAGGCCATGGGTGTGGTAAAAGGGCCGTGAAGAACCAATAGACACCGTATGGTTAGGCTGGTGACAGGCATGGCAGTTTTGGGTGTTTCTCTGGAACTTCTGGCAAAGGGGGCATTTGTGGAGAAGAGTAGGTGGGACAGGAGGGTCTGGGGGAGGTACCGGAAGGGGTGTCAGTGAGGCCAGAAGACTGCCCCACAGGGGCGGCAACTCTACATTGCCTTCCAGGCAGCTGGAGACATTAGTCAGGCACTGTGGCACAGGGGAAGGTATGCAAGGCTGCAAGAGGCCTTTAGAAACCAGTCTGAGGTCAGGAGGACCTGGTGAGGGGCTGCAGGACAGCCCCAAAGACTGATGTATTACAGCCACTGATGCCACAGCTAGGGCCACACTGCTCACATATGCCACGGCTAACAGGCAGGACAGCTGTAAGAGAGAAGATAAGAAAACCGCAGGCTGTTGACTATATTTCTACTCCCAGTCGCTCACGCTGAAGCTCTATGTAACTCCCTCTGCCTCCCCTGCTCTCCCATCTACTCCCAAACTTCTTCCAAGCCTTTCAGAATTTGCTTTCCAACACACACACACACACACACACACACACACACACACACACGCGCGTGTGCTTGTGGGCGCCTCCTCAGGTCCCTCTCCTTCAAACCCCTTCTCACCTTTACCAGTCGCTGGCAGAGGGAGCCCAGAGCCAGCTGCCATGCTGGCTGTTCCAGCAGCACACACAGGTCTGTGTAGGTGTACCAGCCCCGCCGACGTCCTTGCTGCTCAGCCACACTAGTATGGAGAAGAGCCCAGGGGCTCCCATCAGGACCCATCGGAAGACACTAAGGAGCTAATCAAATACATAGATCCCCAGGCTACCCATGAGATTAAGACACAAACTTCAAATAAGCTGCTACCGCCACTGAAGGAAGGCAGAAGTTAGGTGACGACCACTTCGAGCAATTCTCTTTCTCTTCTTTCTCCCGGTTACACAGATCTCATTTCTAGCTCCTATGGCACTCGCCAATGCCTCTAAATGCCTCAAACCCCTCTTATCAATTTCTGGAACTCACCAGCTCTCCAGCCAATTCAGCACCTCAAAGATCTCCCGAGGATCAGTATAGAGACGCCAATCCTGTGTGCAAGAAAAAGAAAGACGGGAATGGTAGTTCATCCCTATGATCCCAGTACTTGGGAGGCTGAAGCAAAACTATTGCTGCAAGTTATAGGCCAGCCTGGGCTACATAGTGAGTTCTAGGCCAGCTGGGTCAAAGAAAAGTCGCTAACTACTATCCAAAGAGCTTGTGTTTATTCTATCACCACCTACCTGACCTTGAATTAATTATCCCCACTACAAAGTACAAAGGGAGAAAATAAACCCAAGATTGGTCAGTGTCCACAGGGAGCTCAAAGTCTAAGACAGAAAGAGTTTGAAAGCAAATATTCAGAGGCCAACACTAAAGGCTCTGCCTCCGAGTGTGCCCTGAAGGAAGAGGGTGAGATGCTACTTGTGGGCTCACTGTTCCAGGAGCCTATAAACTAGTCCTGAACAGACAGGAAAGGAAGACCCTGCCAAGAAGACACAAGAAGGACAGACATGCAAAGTCAGGTGCAGTACATAGACCTACAATCAGCATTGGGAGACAAAAGCAGAAGCAACAGGAGGCTCATCACAAGGTCAAGATCAGCCTTGTCCACATAGTGAATTCTACAACAGCCTAATTTAAAACTTTCTTATTAAGAGACAGGGTCTGACTATGAAGCCCTGACGATCCTGAAATGGACCAGGCTGGTCTCAAACTCACAGAGATCTACCTGGGATTAAAGACATGCTCAAGCATACCAGGCAGAAAAAAATTGGATGAAGGTTGACAGCTACCTTAGTTATGAAAGACCTTATACACAAGCATGAGAAACTGAGATCCCCAGAACCCACATAAAAGGAGTGCGCATGACATGTACACATCCACACAAAGAGAGAGAGAACACAACAGAAAGCTGAGAGAGAACAAAGAATAAAGGAACAAAAAGACAGATAAGAGCCACTCACCATGGCACTCAGGAAGCCCCTTTCCAAGGCATTGAGAGCAGGCACAGCCACTCCCCCAGCAGCTCCCCATTCATCATTGAAGACCTCCTCTTCCTCCCCTTCATCATAAAGGTATTTACTGGCCACCATCTGGAGAGAAGCCAGAAGTGGCATCAGTAGGGCTCATAGCTGGTGCCTGGCTCACTAGGGAGGTAAAAGGAGGGAGCCCCTCACCATGGAGATCAGAAACAAGTCAGAAGACGACACGTGCTGCAGGTAGTCAGGGTTTCGGTGCCGGAGCCGCTCAATGTACACAAGAGCTAACATCATCGCACAGGGGGAGATACAAGCCTCCCTGGGAGGTGGAAAGGACCAGTAATTAAACCCAAGGGTCCTTCAGCTCCTGAAAGGCTCGAGATGCTCATCTCTGTCTTTACACTTTCTCTTTAGAGACAAGAGCAACCCGCGCGTGCTCGCTCTCTCTCTCCCCCTCCTTCTCTCCCCGCCCCCCCCCACAATCCCAGGCTCACCGGGACACATGAGCTACATATTTCTTCTGGAGTCGACGAATAGGACTGGGTGCTGCCTTCTGAAGAAGTTCCACAGTAATGTCTGCAGGAGAGAAGGGAGCAGAATAGTCAACCCCGCCCCCCAAACATACACATCAGTCCCCACAACTGTTAGGGAAGACCTAGGTCTGCAGTATCTGAGGCCTTGGGGACATGGCAGTCACAGAAAACTAGAGATCAAATTCTCCTAAGCTGGAAGAGCATGGTGAAATGTGCCTGTAATCCCACAGGTGACTGGATTACTGCATGGCTAGCCTTATCTACAGTGAGTTCCAGGCTAGTCAGATCTATGTAGTAAGACACTGCCTCTGCCTCAACCCTTCAGCCCTGGGTTTCCCCACCTTGCTCTCCCCCCAATTCTAAGTAGATAAAAGCACATTCCAGTAGAAAAGGCTCTTCTGTTGAGTTATTCATGTTTATTATTCACTAATGTTTTTTTGTTTTGTTTTGGTTTGGTTTGGTTTTTTCGAGACAGGGTTTCTCTGTAGCTTTGGAGCCTGTCCTGGAAATAGCTCTTGTAGACCAGGCTGGCCTTGAACTCACAGAGATCCGCCTGCCTCTGGGATTAAAGGCATGCGCCACCACTGCCCGGCCACTAATGTTCTAATAAGCGTGCTTTGTTTACTTGGGAGACATACAACAAATATAATTAGAAAACTTAAGTTCTGACCTTTAAATCAAAAGGGGAACCAGGACTTGAGGTTTAGCTCTATGATAAAATGCTTGCCTAGCATACACAAGGCCCTAAAAATAAGTGACTGCAATTTATGAGCTGTTTTTACTCACGTGGGCTAAAGAATGTGAAACGCGGCCTGCATTGTCAAACCAAGTACCAACTGAGCTAGTTATGAGACACAGTGCAGCTCAGAGGGAAAACGTCAAGGCATTTGGGTGACTACTAACAACCCTGCCCTCAAAGATCTTACGTGCTCAGTCACACACACACACAGCCTAACCTGCCACAGGGCTGGAGAGTTCCTCCAGGCTGCAGTCTGTATCCCAGTCCCAGCCATAATAGAGTCTCCTTCGGATTCGAGCACTCAGTTTCTGGTGTCCTGGAAGGAACTGAAACAGGGCCAGTGATGGAGGGTAAAGGGCAGGGAAGGGCCTGGTGGAAGTCCTGAGTTGGGAATGGAAGGCTGTGAAGGGCAGCAAGTTGGCTTTGCTGCCACTGGGCCTATGCCCCACCCAGCTCCGCATTCCCAGGATCATTTGCTAATGGCACCCTAGTCCGGTTCTCATGAAGGGGAAAACAGACGCCCTGTCATCACTGAGGGCTCCCAGGAGAAGACTAGAAACCAGATGGACCCCAGTCTAATCGCCCATCCCTTCCTATAACCTAAGGGTTTGCCTCCAGGCCCAAGTGGCCCGGGCCTCGAGTAGGCATTGCTCTCAATAGCCACCTAATCCCGGGAATGGCAAGTAAGAGAGCTCCCATTCCGCTCGGGCCCAGAGGGTAACGCCCCGGAATCCCGGGGGGGGGGCGGGGGGAGCTAAGGACAGACGGACTGTGCTCTCACCGTGAAGTCCTGGAAACCGGTAAGGGAAAACGTGCCTTCTTCGTCCAGAAGGAGCCCGGCCAGATCCATCGTGCCGTCAGCCGCCACCCTGTGAAGGTGGAAGGGGGAGGAAAAGAACAGTAAGTGGCGGACAGAGCCGTCCTCCCCCGTTGGCCCACCTGCCCGCCTCTCCCGAAAGGGCAGCCGCCCCGGTCCGCGCAGTCTCCTCCCCTGTTGCCGGCAGCAGCAGGACGCCTCTTCCTGTTCCGCGCGCGACTGAGCCTCCCGGCGCCCGACAATCCGTGCGGCGCTCACCAGGCGGAGTAAGAAGAGGTCCCGGGGCCAGAAGTGTTCTCAGCCCGCGGTGCGTCTGCCTGGCGTTTACAAGCGGCGGGCGGTGTCGCCGGCGAGTCAGCCCGCTGGGGAGGAAGTGCCGCCCGGGGCCAGCCTCCCGCCGAGAGCCTCGGGTCTCTGGAGCCCCAAGCACCGGGGTCTGAGTTTTGGATTACGGTTCCCAGGGGCCCGGGACACACCAAGGATGAACGAACTGGCCAGACCTTGTGGTAGTGGTGCAGATATTTACGAGACTAACATAAGAGGTGACAGACGAGTTGTTTCCCGGGCTTTAGTAGGCACGCGCTCAGCAATGCACAAGAAAGATGAACACGAAACTTACCCGTGGGAGAACTGTGGACAAGATGGAAGGAAATCTGTTGAACCTTTATGCCCCTTAGGAGTTTAAAACTGTAAAAGTCAAATGCATACTGTGTTTTGTAGGGTTACTCTAGCAATTAAATGACTCACAAGAGATATGAAGCCTCAAAGGGCGATGTTAACAAGTCTCCCAAAAGTAAACAGCATCTATATGAGTTTTTATTTTCAAAAACGCCTTCCACCCAATCTGCCGGTGAAAGATTTGGGGGAAGAAAGAGCGTCGACGCTCAGAGTAGGAAAAAAAAAAAAAAAAAACTTTTCTAAGTTGGTGAGGCTGCTTTTAAGTCATAGAAGTCATGCGCTGGTGTTTGTTTATCCTCTGAAGGGAGGGGACTGGAGGCGTCGAGGACTGAGTACTGGGAAAGCCGCGCCCTTCCCGAGCCGAAAGAGAAGCTAGCCGGGATCCTAGGCGCATGGAGGCCCACTTCCTCCGGGCGGAGTCTCAGGGGAGACACGGGTCGCCAGCAGCTTCCCCAGCGGCCCTGACAACACGCGGAGAAGACAGCAGGCAGCGTAGCCTCAACAGCCGTCCCGGGTCACCGCTCCAGCAGCCTGGAAGCACACCTGCGTGGGTGCAGGGTCACAGCAGCCGCCTGCGCGCACGCGCGGGCCTCCCATCCGGGCTATTAGGTCGCGTCACGTGACCGCGCGCCCCGTCACGTGACGCGAGTCCGCAGGTTTGCTCGCCTGGGTGTGCGCCCCCTTCCGCCTGACGCGCCCCCGGCGGCGGCCGCGCAGCCCTGGCTCCTCGCGGGCTCGGGCAGCGGCTGCGGCGCGGTGATGGCGAGCGGCGGCGGCGGTAACACCGGCGCGGGTGGGACCCCGGGGCTGGGCCTGGGCCTGGGGCTGAGCCTCGGCATGGGTGAGGCCACCGGCGACGCGGAGGAGGAGGCGGCCACGGCCGAGGCGGTGGGACGCCTGGCCACGTCGCTGTGGCTGCGGCTCCGCGGCTGGGAGGCGGTGCTGGCGGCCGCACAGCGACTGCTGGTGTGGGAGAAGCCGCTGCACAGCCTGGTCACGGCGGCCGCGCTCAACGGCCTCTTCTGGTAACGGCCGCGGAGGAGGGGGCGGGGCCGGGCTGCGCAGGAGAGCGGGGGCGGGAGGACCGGGGGCGCCCTCCCTTCGAGGGCTGTCAGCCGCTGGAGCGGTGATCCATCATCAGGTTGCCCCATTTCTTAGTCTCTTGGTGACGGCTCAGGCTTAGAGGGCTGTCTCCCCGTCAGTGGATCTTTCTGTCCTTTTCGATGGGTTTGGGCACCTCTCACCCACTCGCGGCTGAGATGCCTGTCTCCCTAAGGTTGCTGTCTTCGTCGTCCCTCCGGCCCTTCTTCCTGCTCAGCATCTCACTTTTGACCTATTTCCTGCTGGATCTCTGGCATCCTCGCTTTCTCCCCGACGTTTCAGGTGAGTTTCTTCATTCCACATGCCCTGGTCTGCACGTGCCTGTGCTTCACCCTACTGCGTGAGATTGAACCGTAAAAGGGAAGGTGCAGCAAGGCCGTTTTGCTCCGAGGCGTGCACTGTGCCCGTCCGTCCCCATTTTAAGAAATTGCCTGAAACAAGAATCGCCTGTCTCCCAAAATTAACGTTCTGTGGGGTTAGTAGTGAAAACTGTTGAGTTTAGAGCTGACTGGTGGCCCAGGTCTTTAATCCCAGTGCTCAGCAGACAGAGGCAGGGGAATCTCTGTGAGTTCTGGGCCAGCAGAAGTTACAAAGTGAGACATTGTCTCAAAAATTTGTAGCAAAGCACCTAATCAGGTGAATGGACTTGGAAAGAACTGCAAAAGCAGGGACTTCACAGGGGCAGGTTAGTCTACAAAGAACGTGATAGGAGTTGGCGTTGCAGATTTTTTTGTTTTGTTTGTTTTTTCGAGGCAGGGTTTATTTTTGTAGTGCTGGACTGGACCTCGCTCTAGGCTCTCCTCAAACTCACAGAGATCCACCTGCCTCTGCCTCCCGAGAATTGGGATTAAAGGCGTGCGCCACTGCTGCATGGCTTCTTTTGGCTTTCTTATACCCACCTATTGTGCGTTTTGGAACAACAATGTAACCGGCTGTGTATGAATTGTTCAGGACACAAAGGAATAAAGTGTGGGCTCCTGTGTTTGATAAAGTCGAAGTCTAAAGAAGGAGGCAAAGATAGGTCTGGTGGTGCAGGCCTGCCATTTCAGTTACATAAGAGACTGAAGCGGAGGAGGGTGCAAGTTCAAGGCCTCCCCTGTTTTAAGAAAAGGATTGAGGATGTAGCTCAGTGGTACAGCATTTGTCTAGTGTTTACTTCAGGTTCAGTTCCAAGTACCGCAAAAAAGAGTACAGAAACAACATGTAATACAGCCTGTTGTTAGTGTATGAAGGAAATGCTCTGGGCCTCGTGCAGTGGTTCATGCCTATAAGTGAGAGACAGGAGGATCACTGAAAATTTGAGACCAGCAATGCTTAGGAGATGCAATTTCTTCTGATTTGCAATCTGTCTCTCAGTGCTTCTTGCACTCTTAATTTATCCCCCCCCCTTTTTTTTTTCTCTATAGCTTCACCCCCTGAGGAACCACACTCTGACAGGTGAGTACAGGCCACCTTTTAAAGAAAATGCCCAAATGTGGTCTGCTTGCTATGTTCAGATCAGCTCAAAGAGGAGCAAGGCTGCCCCTTCTGCAGGTGTAGGTCCCAGTATAGTGAAGGGGCGTGCAACAAGCAAAAGTGTGTTGGCCCTAGGCTTCTATGCAGATGCTGTGTGCCTTCTCCTGTGGAGGTAGAAAGTTGAGTACCCAGGGAATTTGCTTCCCAGGACCAGGAGGACCTCCTGTGGGGGAGGTGGGGTTTGCACATCTCCAGATGGAAGAGCTGGTCAGCGATCTCAAAGTGATGTGAGTGCCTTAGAAAGCTGGCTTCTGAGGCTTCCAGGGGTCATGTCATGTCTTCCCCAGTGAGGGTGCGGGGTCAGGCGCCCAGCCGCACCTGCTGAGTGTGCCCGAGTTGTGCAGATACCTGGCTGAGAGCTGGCTCACCTTCCAGATTCACCTGCAGGAGCTGTTGCAGTACAAGAGGCAGAATCCAGCTCAGGTAAACTTCATCCTATAGCAGTTCCTTGGAGCCAGAGGGGATGGGAGAGGAGCAATATGAGCAGTGTCTATTGTAAATTTCCCAAACTGGTTCCATTCTTCCACCAGATGAATAGTAGTCCCTTCCCCAGGTGACTGGGCACATGGTTTAGTCCAGTGTTCTTCATAGATCCTGTGCTCTTCTCTGCAGTTCTGTGCTCGAGTCTGTTCTGGCTGTGCTGTGCTAGCTGTGTTGGGACACTATGTTCCAGGAATTATGATTTCCTACATTGTCTGTGAGTGGAGGCCACCCCTGCCCTTTCCAAAGCCCTTTCTATTCTTCTTTCCCTGGATTGACCCAAAGGAAAAACTGCATTTTCTCTATCTTTTACCCATCTGGGGAGGAAAGTTGTAGATGGGGGAAAGAGGATGTCATTGCCTTGAGAAAGAATCTCATCTTTATTTAGACCCACCTGTTTAGGGGACAGTTTAAATGAAGGCTCTTGGGAAATTGGCATTCTGAGCTCTGAGTGGACTTCCTAATCCACAGTGCTGAGTATCCTGCTGTGGCCCCTGGTGGTTTATCATGAACTGATCCAGAGGATGTACACACGCCTGGAGCCCTTGCTCATGCAGTTGGACTACAGCATGAAGGCAGAAGCCGATGCCTTGCATCACAAACATGACAAGAGGAGTAAGGGATTCTCTTAACCTAGGGTGAAAGGCGGGGAGGGCCTGAGGTTTATGGCTCATGATGTGTCCTAAAACTTAAGTCATTTCCAGTTCCTTAGTCATATTTGTTTCCCACTATTGTCTTTGCTCACATTGCTTTATTACCCTGATCTAGAGCGGCAAGGGAAGAATGCTCCCCCAGCAGGTGATGAGCCACTGGCTGAAACAGAGAGTGAAAGCGAGGCAGAGTTGGCGGGCTTCTCTCCAGTGGTGAGATCCAGGGAAGATGGGTGTGAAGTAGAAGACTAAAGGGAAGCTAGTTATGGTGATGCACACCTATTTGAGAGGTGGGAGCAGAAGGATCAAGAATTCAAGACCAGCCTAGTTTTCATTATGGGTTTGAGACCAGCCTGAACTGTATAAGACCCTATCTCCAAAAACTAAAAAGGCAGAGGGAGGGGCGAGGATCTAGCTGCCTTCGAGCTACCACTTCTCAAGTAGGTGGAAGCCAGAAGGCTTGTTGGGGGTCAAGTGTTTTTCCCTCCTTTTGGATTCATCCTGGTTCTCCTGCAGGTGGATGTGAAGAAAACAGCACTGGCCTTGGCTATTACAGACTCAGAACTGTCAGACGAGGAGGCCTCTATCTTAGAGAGCGGCGGCTTCTCTGTTTCTCGGGCCACCACCCCACAACTGACAGATGTTTCTGAGGGTATGAACAGCCTTTTGCCCCTCTTAATCTTCCTGTTCCCTGATTCCGAGTTGTTGCTGCTGTGTTCTCTTGAGTTCCAAAAATGCTTCCTCCAGCTAACTGATTCTCTAATTCTACCCTAAACTCCCGGAAGACCTTAGCTCAGTATTCCATCCTCATTTTGCCTTGTTTTGTGGGGTTTGTTTGTTCTTTTATTGTTCTTAGATGTTTCTTTTATATGTATGAGTGTTTGGCCTGCATGTATGTGCATACCACATGCGTATCTGGTACCTGCAAAAGTCAGAAGAGGGCAACTGATCTCCTGGAGCTGGACTTATGGATGATTGTGAGCCACCATGTGGGTCCTACGAATCAAATCAGGGTACTCTGCAAAAGCAGAGAGAGAGAGTACTTTTAACCATCAAGCCGTCTCTCTAGCTCTGCTTTGCTTTTTGAGAAAGGATTTTTTTATATAGCTCAGGCTTGCTTCAGACTCTGTGTAGCAGAAGATGACCTGAACTCCTGATCCCTCCTGCCTCAACTTCCCAGATGCTGGGATTACAATAGGCATATGCCACAAGGCCTGGCTTCCCATGTTATCTTCATGAGCATATGGCTTTTGTGACCAGAGAAGCCAACCTGTTCTTAACCCTTTATTCTTTGCACAGATTTGGACCAGCAGAGCCTGCCAAGTGAGCCCGAAGAGGCTCTGAGCCGCGAACTGGGTGAGGGGGAAGAGACAGAGCTGGCTCCTCCTGAAGACCTGCTAAATGCCCCTCCAGCCCTCTCAAAGCAAGCGCTGGATACAGAAGAGGCTGCAGTCAAGGAAACCTTGCTTCAGCTCTCATCCCCTCTTCACTTTGTGAATACGCACTTCAATGGGACAGGGTCCCCCCAGGATGGAGTGAAATGCTCCCCTGGAGGACCAGTGGAGACCCTGAGCTCAGAGGCAGTGAGTGCTGACATAATGGCTCCACCCAGCGCCCTCTCACCCCCACTTTGCCCGGCTGAAAGTGGTCCAGTTACCCTCCTCTCCCCCTCTGTGCTCCCATCCCTTCCCCAGGACTCACCTCAACCCCTGGCTGCCCCTGAGGAGGAAGAGGCACTCACCACTGAGGACTTTGAGTTGCTGGATCAAGGGGAGCTGGAGCAACTGAATGCAGAGCTGGGCTTAGGACCAGAGATGCCCCCAAAGCCCCCTGATGTTCTGCCTCCTCCTCCCCTGGGGCCAGACAGCCATTCTCTGGTACAGTCAGACCAAGAGGCTCATGCAGTGGTTGAGCCATGAGCCATGGCAGAATGAGCTGCAGGCATAGTAGGGCTTCCTGACTAGGGATGTCATGTTTTCTCCTTTCCCTGCCACTCTGGGGAAAGGCACTATGTGGAGAAGCTGGCTGTCAGATGGAAGCCAGCCCATTCTCTGCCTGCCTGTCTGCCTGCCTGCCTGCTATCCTGGGACCTGGTATAGTACCTGTGCCTGGGATGGGTTTTAAGTTTGTAAATAATTTTCCATTTGGGCTAGTGGATGTGATGGGGCTAGGGAAGTCCTTCCATAGCCTGCACTTGCTTCCCTGCCTCATCTCTTCTCATTCTACTCTGTCCCAAGCCCTGGTGGTCTACCCTTTCTCTCTTCCTATCCTCAGGGACCTGTGCTGCTCTGCCCTCATGTCCCATTGGTTGTTTAGTTCAGGCACTTTATCATTTTCTCTACTGTCCTACACTTCCCTTGGCTTTATTTCCCTGCTGTGTCCTGTCCTTAGCAGCGTCATCCCCACTCTTTGCCAACCTCTTCTTCCACAGGCACTGGCCAAGTTGTAGGGCAGGTACTCTTTGGAGTGGCGTCAGGCCAGCAGTCCTGCACTTAGGTCACTGTAGCCTCCAGCCTGCACTGTACCCTTGCCCGGTTCAACCCTCATGATGCAGGAGAGCAGGGTCCCATAGCACTTTGCCAGCACTGGGGTTGATAAGCACGCTCTCTCTTTTTGAGGTGAGGGACTTCCCTGCTGTCTTAGGAAGAACAAAACCTACTCTTCTGGACCACAGTTGAGACTCTGCTAGGGTCTAAAGTGGATAGAAACATCTGTGTAGGTGTTAACTGGAAAAATAAAGTGTTGATTTGCTAGAACTCTTGCCTGCTTGCCTGCCTGTCTCACTGTGAGCTGCTCCCTCACTGTGCACTTTGTCCCCTCCTGACCTTTATGCCCTTCATCCCAGTACTGCCCTGGTTGGTTATTTTCCTTGGTGTAAAACAAAGCCAGAAGCAGGGATTATCCTGACAACTCAGCCAGCTCAACCATCTTCCTGGAATGGGTGGTATGTAGTGAGACTTAGCATGTATGAATAAATTACATGCAGGAGGAAATTGCCTTGTCTTCACAGTCAATGGAAACATGGAACCATAACAGTTGTTCCTACTATATGCTTAAACCTTTAGTATTGTCTCCTTAAGTACCTATCTCCGTGCTAGCAACTCAATCTAATGTCTACACTAGGCCCACTAACCACCAATGGAGGTCTGTACATACTAATAAAAGTTCAGGCCAAGCAATGGGTTTTTGATCCTACTGCACGTACTGGCTTTGGGGGAGCCTAGGCAGTTTGGATGCTCACCTTACTAGACCTGGATGGAGGTGGGTGGTCCTTGGACTTCCCACAGGTCAGGGAACCTTGATTGCTCTTTGGGCTGATGAGGGAGGGGGACTTGATGGGGGGAGAGAGAGGGAAATGGGAGGCAGTGGCTGGGAGGAGGCAGAAATTTTTAATAAATAAATAAATTAAAAAAAATAAGTTCAGGCCAAGGGACTAAAGAAATAGTATCTAACATTTTTAAAAGTATAATACATGTTCGGCACTATTCTAATTAATTTATGTGGTTATTTTCAAGATGGGGTTTCTCCGTGTAGCCCTGGCTGGCCTGAAACTCAAGAGATTTGCCTGTCTCTGCCTCCCAAGTGCTGGGATTAAAGGCATGGGCCACCACCACTGAACTGACTCTTAAGTGATTTATATATAATAATAATTGGGGCTTTTTCTCAACTTTTAAAACGAATTGGCTTATAGTTAGGCATTGTGGCTCACATTTATAATCCCAGCAGTTGTGAGGCTGAGGCCGAATGATTGAGAGCTTCAGGCAGGCCTGGGCTACTGAAAGAGAAGACCCTTTCTCTCTTCAAAAACAAGCCTACCACGATTAAAATATATATACTATTAACTTGATTTTTAAACACAGCTTAACTTCCTGAAGAGCCACAAGGCTCTAGAGATCGAGCCATGATTCAAACCTGGCAAGTGATGCCAGCAAACACAGTTAAGCTCTTGCCCAATGATGGGCACCCAGGACAAAGCCAGGAACTGAGAACACCAATCTAGTGTCTTGGCTTTGTGGAGAGTGCACACTTGGCTGTCATTTCGCTGTGGTGAACAGTTCAGAACAGAGCCAGTGGTTTGCTTAATGAGACTCATCATATCCTCAGCCTTCAGCTGCAGGTCCAAATGTAGTACTCCTATTTGTCTTTGAGGTTGGCGGCTAGACAGGTATATCCCAGTGTATCCCATACATGAGAGGATTTTCTGGGGTGTTTCACATTTGAGAATCAGTGTTGACTGAGGCCTGGTTGTACTGCCGAAGAAACATGAACTAATGCAGAGATTTCTGTTTCTGCCAAGAATGCAAAAACATCTAACCAATGAATAGGCATTCCCAAAAGGAAATAACCAATCAAAAAGAATTGTTGCCTTAACCGGTTTCCTTGTTAATCTAAAAGTTTGAACTTAGAACACTGTAGCTGGATCAAAATATTTGCAGTTTGAAGTCTGTGTCACCCCTTCACACTTACCATTGTCTGATGTGTTCTCTGTGTTTTGTTGGTAATGATGTCCACTATGAGATGTCCTGTTTGTGTTTGTGTTCTCCTGAAGAGCATGAGAAGCTTTTCCTGAGTCAGGAAAATGAGCAGAAATGTGAAACCCATTATTAGGACCCACACATACACACATAGTGCCAGTAACCAGGCGGGCAGGACTGAAGGACTGGGCATAGGTTAAGGCCAGCCTGAGTTGCATAAGAGACTGTCCTGGCAGCTGGGAGGGAGCAGGTCTAATGAGATGAATTGGTTACATGTTCAGGGAGGGGGAACTGTATGTTTTGTTAATTGAGTGTATCCAAATAGTAAATAGTGTAACTTGTCTGCCTTATTAGAAATGTTTTTTTTTTTAATGTGCACTGGTGTTTTTTTTTTTGCCACGTGTGTTGGGTCCCCTAGAACTGGAGTTATAGACAGTTGTGAGCTGCCATGTGGGTGCTAAGAATTGAATCCAGGTCCTCTGGAAGAACAATCAGTGCTCTTAACCACTGAGCCAGCTCTCCAACCTGGAAATATCATCTTTAATAAGCAAGTAAAACTTCTATGTCATTCCTAAATTAGCATGCTTCCACAAAGGAAGGCTCCGTGTATTGTATTTATTGACAAATTAACAGACTACAATATGCCCAAGAGAAGACTGCCAGAGGCTGGATACTGTAGGCAGAATTCTTGAAGGAACTGGGAATATTTAGTCCAAAAAAGAAATGAGTTGGATTATATTTGCCTGCTTCTGCCTCCTGAGTGCTGGCACTATAGGCGTGTTCTAGCACTCCCCAGTCCTATTTATTGTTATTTTGAGACAAAGCCCCTGCTCTAAGTTGCCCAGACTGGTCTCAAATTTGTGATCCTCCTGCCTCAGCATCCTGTGTAGCTAATATTGTATACACTGATCATTGAATTCCAGCTAGAGCCAGTTTTTTTGGTGGAGTTGTTTGTGGTTTTTTTTTTGTTGTTGTTGTTGTTGTTGTTTTTTGAGAAAGGGTTTCTCTGTGTAACAGCTCTGGCTGTCCTAGAACTCAATTTGTAGATTGGCTGGCCTCAAATTCACAAGAGATTCACCTGTCTCTGTCTCCCAAGAGCTAGGATTAAAGGCGTGTGCCACCACTGCTTGACTACAGCCAGACTTGAGGTAGATGTATTTTGTTTTGTTTTGATAAGGGCACAAGCCTTTAATCTCAGCACTCAGGAGGCAGAGGCAGGCAGATCTCCAAATCTGAGGCCAGCCTGGTCTACAGTGCTAGTAGGGTCAGCTAGGGCTACACAAAGAAACCTGGTTTCCAAAAACAAAAATAAAAAGAAGGAAGGGAGGGAGGGAGGGAGGGAGGGAGGGAGGGAGGGAAAGGAAAAATAAGTAAAGTCATCCCTGGCTATATAACAAGTTTTAGGCTAGTATATACAGTATATCCTGTGTATACAGAAACAAATAGCTAGAATGAGTTAATAGGCTGGGGTGTTATTGTGTGGTAGAGCACTGACTTGATTCCTAGCACCACACCAGGTAAATAAGTTTCTCACTGTAAAATAAGCAAATCAGCATGGAGATGCTGGCAAAGGTCACTGTGTTCTTATCTGTCCATCTGCAGCATCTGGTATTCAGTAACTCTGGGATCTGAGCCCTGGCAGAACTCTCTGTCTGTCTGACTGCCTGCCTGTCGAATATAGGTACACTCTGCTGTGGTGCAGGTGTGGAGGTCAGAGGACAACTTTCAGGAGTCAGGGGCTGGTTCTCAAGGCCCCTAAATCCATTTGGTGGTGGTTTTCTGGATGCTGTTTTTTTTTTTTTTTTTTTTAAAAAAAAATGGAAGGTTGGGTGGTGGTGGTGCACACCTTTAATCCCAGCACTCAGGAGTCAGAGGCAGGGGAATCTGAGTTTGAGGCCAGCCTGGTCTAAAGAGTGAGTTCCAGGACAGCCAGGAACTACTGAGACTCTGGCCTCTTATTTAAATTTATCAATGGCCAGAGTCCCAGGTGATAATGGTTGGAAATAAAGAACTTCCTTTGGGTGACCTGCCCAGACTTAGATTATCGTGGCTGGCGCCACAGGTGTGGTGTCATCCACCTCTGTTTTTTTTTTGTGCTTGTTTTTGTTTTCAAGACAAGATTTTCCAGGCTGTCCTGGAACTCACTCTATAGACCAGAGATCCGCCTGCCTCTGCCTCCCAAGTGCTCGGTTAAAGGCACCACCCAGTTCCATTTGTAATCTTAGCACCCAAGAAGTAAAGTCAGGAAAATTAGAAGTTTAAGGTCATCCTCAGCAACATACAAAGTTTGAGAGCTTGGGCAACACGAGACCCTGTCTCGGGAAATGGGGGGCAGGCAGAGGGAGGAAGGGAGGATGGGCTACAGTAGCCTTAGAGGCCATTGAGGCCTTCCCTCATGTTGAGTTTTGGACCTCACTTCCCATTTGAGTGGAACACCAGAAAAGTAAAGGTAAGCCTTGCTGCTCTGTAAGCCTTCTAGTCAAAAGAATGGGATATCTCTGGCCCTGGGTGGAGACATGACATTTTGTTCTGCTCCAAAGATTAGAACATTACCCAGTATTTGATTCCTTACCTAAGAGTTAATTCAACTGGGCTTGTCAATCACCTGGCCAGGCATCCACCCCACAGAAAATCTAATTCACATGAACACATGCTAAGGATGTGGGAATAATAATTATCTCTTTCTTTCAGTTACTGACGAAAGCCTAGGCATTCCTTCCACACGCTGTTGGCTCTTTCTCTGAAGCCGCCCATTCCTTTTGTCATAGGACTACTTGGCAACCTCCACCATAAAAGATATAGCTATCTTTCTTCTCTCTAAACTCAAAATTGTTCTTAGCCTTCCTTCTGAGTCCCCCCCCCCCCCCCGTGTGTGTGTATACCTGGGTGTATGTAAATGCACCACATGCATGTAGGAGTCTGTGGATATAGGAAGAGGGCATCATATCCTCTGGAACTTGAGTTGCAGGCAGTTATAAACTGACAAATATGAGTGCTGGGAACCAAACTTAGGTCCTTTAAAAGATCATTAAATACTCTTAACTAATGCATTTATCTAAGTTATTCTAATGTCAATAAAAACTTGGGAGTCAGATATGGGGAGAGAGGAACCTAATAGACCCAAAGAGCGGTGGAGGAACAACTTGCCTAGCTTCCCAAATCGAAAAGGCCTCAAATCTCTCTAAGCCCCTCCCTATCTCTTCCTGTGCCTCTATCTGGGTCCTCCAAAATTTCTATGGCTAATTTTGATCAGCTAAACACTGTCTCCACCCTCTGATTCAAGGTAAACTCGTTGGCAGTCAGAGTGTCTGCAAATAAATATCCCTCAATACTTAACTGTTGAGCCATCTCTTCAGGCCCCAGGGTTAACATTTTGTTGGCAACCTCCAGTGACAATATCCATGGATCTTTAAGTCCGTTTAGCTCCCTAGGGAAAAACTTTTGGAATACAGTCTGGTACATTGGTCTGGGACCAGAGAGGAGAGCCTGTGGTTTCTCCTCCTGCCTACCATTATTCAGTAGAAGGCCCCCCTGATTTACTCTACAGAGAATAGTCCTCCTGTCTCGTGTCAGGGTAGGAAGGTAAAATCATTAGGAGGGAGTCTGAGGTCCTAACTCTTCCTTCCACAAGACTTTGCTATGATTTATATACAGTTGACCCATTTTGAAGCTTGTATTGAAAGTCAATCCTCACTAAAGAATATTGGTTTAGCCAGGCAGTGATGGCACATGCCTTTAATCCCAGTACTCAAGAGGCAGAGGCAGACGGATTTCTATGAGTTTGAGACTAGCCTGGTCTACAGAGCGCATTCCAGGACAGGCTCTAAAGCTACACAGAGAAACCCTGTCTCTCTCAAAAAACAAACAACCAACAAAAAAAAGTATTGGCTTGGCGACTGAGTGTTTGCCTAGTTTGTTTAAAGTCAATCTGTTACACACTGTAAAAAAGAAAAGCATAATCCTCATTATGAGATATTAAGAGCTGTGGTCAAGTGGGATATTTGGGAGCTCCATAGGACTGTAATGAATTATCTCAAGATTGGTCTGTTACAAAACCATGTATGGCTAAGCCTTTCCTGCCTTTCTGACTCTTGCTGTCTTGGAACTCTATCAGCAAGAAGGTCCTTATTAGATGTTGGTCTCTCACCTAGAATTGTGAACCAAAACAAAACTGTGTGTATGTGTGTGTGTACCAGGCAGTGATGGTGCACACCTTTAATCCCAGTACTTGGGAGGCAGAGGCAGGTGGATCTCTGTGAGTTCAAGGCCAGCCTGGTCTACAAAGAGATAGTTCCAGGATGGGCTCCAAAGCTACAGAGAAACCCTATCTCAAAAATCCAAAAAAAAAAAAAAAATTTTAAAAATGATCCCNAAAGAAAGAAAGAAAGAAAGAAAGAAAGAAAGAAAGAAAGAAAGAACTGTGTGTGTGGGACATGCCTGTAATCTCACCACTCAGGATGCTGATCAGTTTGGGATAAATAGCCAGAACTTATTTCAAAAAAACAACTCCATCTTTTTTGTTGTTAAGGACATTATAGAGTAGGTTTTTTGGGAAGTGATTTTGTATAATATAAAGAATAGGTGGGGCTGGGCGGTGGTGGTGCACGCCTTTAATCCAGCATTCAGGGGGCGGAGGCAGTCAGGTCTCTCTGAGTTTGAGGCCAGCCTGTCTACAAGAGCTAGTTCCAGGACAGATATAGCTGTTCCACAGAGAAAACCTGTCTTCAAAAGCAAAACAAATAATAGTGTCGAGTGTGGTGCTATACACCTTTCATCATGGCTCTTGGGAGGCAGAAGCAAGAAGACCTCTGTGAGTTCAAGGCCAGCCTGATCTACAGATTAAGTTCTAGGACAGCCAGCCAGGACTACACAGAGAAACCCCATCTTGAAAAATCAGAACAACAACAACAACAAAATCTGGGTTTAGATTTATCTCTTTAAGGAAGTAACTTAACTCATCTTAGTCTCGACTTGAGTAGAATTGGGGCCAAGACAATTTTGTTGGTCATTCTCACTTTGACCTTGTCTGCCTTAAGCCTGCTAAAGCTGAAATTAGAGATGCTTGGCCATGACTACACTTGCCAACTCTTAAGAAGTGCCAATGTCTGATATTCTGCAAGGCTGTGGGTCATTATTAACACTGCTGCTGCACACAGCCGGTAAGCAGGTCCAGGTGTGTTTTGTTGATCTACAAAGGACATGACTTAGCACTGTTTACTTGACAGTTGATATCTCTGAGACAGCTGTGTAAGTTGTAAATCATTGGTTTCCTTCAGCATTTTCCTTTATTTAGGAACCAAGGAAACTACATCCAATCTATGTGTGGGGGGTTCTGAGACTGTTTGTTCAGCCAGCCTTCTCTCCAAAACTAAGGAACTTAGTAGCAGGCAGTGCTAATGAGTACCAATAGCTGCGTGAGTGCTAACGGGTCAGTAGGAAAACAGCATCTAAGACACTGGGAGCTTCAGCCTCTCTTATTGAAGTAAGTCCACTCTGGCAACTGAAATATGCTAGCCCAGGGCCTGAGG
The DNA here is from genome assembly GCF_014885135.2 of Alexandromys fortis. NCBI lineage: Eukaryota > Metazoa > Chordata > Mammalia > Rodentia > Cricetidae > Alexandromys > Alexandromys fortis. The sequence goes on from NW_026068193.1 coordinate 915,732, forward strand.
TGTAGCTCAGGGGCAGAGTGCTTCCTCAGCATGTGTAAGGTCCTACTTTCCACGTCCACCACTATAGACCACAAAGTGAACAGACAAAACCCACAAAACCAAATTAAACTGTTCTGATTCATGCATAAGAGAGAACCCCGAAGATCTCTCTCTTGTCAGCTCTCAAAGCCTCTGATCATTCATAAAGTGGGAGTGGGGGAACGACAGTGCTCACCTTTTGTACGCCCCCCCCCACCAAGGTTCCTCTAACTGGAAGCATGCAGTTCTAAACCACTGATGAACATAGCATGAAAGAGGGAGAACTATAACTCCTGAAGCCATCTAATCATAGTTTCACTTGGAAATAATTATTTAAGTTCATTTGTTAAGTGGTTAGGGATGCATCTCGGCGGCAGAGTATGCTTACCATGTCCAATGTTCTAGGTTCAATCCTAAATAAGTAAATAAATAACAGCATTTACAAACCTGAAGAAAATTCAATGAACAGAATATACATACATACTGTGTGTACTGGTGTTGGTGGGGCTCAAACCCAAGACCTTACTTATGCTAGACGTGTACTTTACTACTGGGCCACTCTTAGCCCTTGTCAATGGAATATTCACGCCATATAATTACATCATATGGGGAGCCTTTCTAGACCTGTGACTGCAGGGTACCAGTTTCAGACCTTAGCAACCGTTCTTCAACTACCATCAAAACCACCATGATATAGACTGTGAACCAGTGAAGAATTCTGCCTGGACAAATGCTCGTTTTTATTGAGATAAGCTAACCATAACAGCTGTTATCTAAAAGAGAGTTTGGGGTTGCAAAACCTAGTCCTACTGACAAGGACATCTATTCCCTTAAACAATAAGAGTACAGATTAATGTACAGGGTTAGTCAACTTTAGGAGTAACCCTGGAATTTTCCTACCTATCTTTTCTATCTCTTTGGAATGTTGTCTTGTTTTCTCTGTCTGGTCCTACTCACTGTTTTGTTTGTTGCTGTTGTTTAAAAGGTTGTCTGAGCTGGGCGGTGGTGGCGCACGCCTTTAATCCCAGCACTCCGGGAGGCAGAGGCAGGTGGATCTCTGTGAGTTCAAGGCCAGCCTGGTCTACAAGAGCTAGTGCCAGGACAGGCTCCAAAGCTACAGAGAAACCCTGTCTCGAA